>NC_056729.1:204513331-204580831 GCF_019279795.1 Protopterus annectens
TGGGGCAACTGTTTCACTGGAGATGACTTTGCAGTCATGGATTATACCCCAGTGCCTTTTCCTTACTAGGAAAAAGTCTACCTGAGTTACATGTTGGCTACTCTTGTATGTGATCTGTCTCTCTTTGGCTACTATCAAGCCATTTGCCAGACAGAAGTCTAGAATGGCTTTTCCTTCTTTATTCCTGTTACCCCACCCATGTGGCCCCAGGCAGTCCTTCTCTCTTGTTCTGTCTGTCATGATATGTGCATTCAAGTCACACATTATCAACGCCAGTTCATGTTGTCCTGCTTTATCTAGTAGGTCCTGCAACTGCTGTCTGAATGCACTCTTTTCCTCACTATCAGAACCCTGCTGTGGGGTATAGGCTGAGATTATAAATACTTCCCTATCATTACACTGGAATCTGATCATCATGAGTCTGTCATTAATTCTGATGATATCCCTCACTGCCTTCTGAAGCTTCTTTCTCACCACAACTCCTATACCATTTCTTGCCTGTCCCCCTCCTGAGTAGTAGAGTCTGGATCCCAAGCCATGTGGCTTTGCTGCACTGCCCTTCCATCTCATATCTTGGATACATACTTTAGGATGTCCAGCCTCCTCCATAATATCATGTCATCCATTTCCAAGCTGCATCCTGTCAGTGAACCTATATTAAGCGTAGCAATTCTCAGTTCATGTTTGGCAGGTTGGTTGGTTTTACATCCAGCTTTTGCTCAACAGAGCTACCCCAGGTAACCCAAGCTGGGCAAATAGACACCAGCCAGCTAGTAGCTTATTGACCCAGGGCTGCTGGGCTTTGTGGCAGGCACATACTGGCTTGTTGGGACACATATACCCCTCTCGCCGTTAACAAGGGTCCCTGGCATAGGTTAGAATAGGCCGGGTCCTCAACCCACTTATCACCGGTAACTGCTCATGCCCATTTTGGTGACATTAGTCAACATGACGGAATCACCTAGAGCCATATTTCACACCATCGAGTGGCTAACCTTGCCATGGTGCACAGTCTGTGATCCATTTTCTCCTGTCTTGAGGATATTGCACACCACAATAATTGCCCAAAGTGGTTCCCTATAGGGCACCATGTAGAGTCTGTGCTGATGCCCAAAGCTCCATTCATTGGTGAATTTGACATGAAAACACTCAGCATGTTTCACTCAGCATGTTTTTCAGACATCCCATGGAGACACATGGAGAATGTGCAAACTCTAAACAAGCATTGGTTGGAGGTCAGGATCAAACCTTGCACCTTGTGCGTGGGAGGTGAAGACTATAACCATTATGCCAACTTGTCTCTATCTGCCAGCTGGTCTCTATCAATATATATGTTGAGGCATGCACCAATTGTGCTATCTATGAACTCTTGCATTATGCCCGACATCTCCTTATGGGTAACATATTTACCACCTCCACAAGTACTTTCAAAGAGTTTTGCTGCACCATCTGCTGGTGTAATGCTACCTGATTTTGAGGGCCCAAGTAAAAAGAGAGATAGGGGTAGAGTAACAGACAAAAAAAGAAAAATATAATTAGAACCATCATATATCACATATCATAAATTACAATAATATGAATATAATTTTATTTTTACATTAATTATACTTATTAAAAACTACAAATTGAACTGGTAACTTTTCCAAATATTCCTTGCAATATGCATATATTATTGCACATATCCTTTTTTTTCAAATAATGCAGATTAAGTTAAGAACAAGGCATTTAGGCCATTTTTTAAATTAATATTTAATATGTTTAAATTATTTTATGATATATTTGTTACCTGTGGGATTTGAACCCACAGCATCTGAATATACTATTATATTTAACTCCTACAATTACCTCAAGCTACAGAATGAAGCATGCATGTTTGATTTTGAAGTTAAGATATGTATGCTTACTTTTCTGCTAATGTATAAAAGAGCGATACTTTTAATACACTAATAATTATTTTGTGCTGCATACATACCCCTTGCTCATCTTAGTATTTTTAAATGTTCAGAATGGGCTTTTCTGTTCATTGCAATCCCTTAGGCAGCTGTAAAATACAAAGGAGATAAATAAAAAATCAGCATTCCATATACCAGTCTTGCCAATCTCCAGCTTTGACTATAATTTAAAGCATCTTTATCTGTATGCTTACACAGCTGTGGGATGTCAGTAGTTGCAAACTCATCCAGCCACAGGTTGAGCTGTGCCTGCTTGTGCCTTTTCAGGTTAATGAAGTGGTGTCTGCAGTGCTCTTCAGTGTGTGGAATGCCATTTGCAATTGAGACAGCCTTGGCAAGACTATTCCAAGCCTCTGCTTTATAGTAAGACGTGGTATAGTCCCCCTGTAATAGCTTATGGCTTTATGGACTTAAAAGGAGTCCAGTGACTCCTCTACACCACATATTTGAGCCCTAAATTTGGAACCTTACTTTCTTGCTCCTGTCATGTCCACACAGGTTATACAGCAACAGTTAAAGTGTTTTCCTGCCAATATCTGATACTGTGTTTAACTGTCAGTCCACTAAACCACACAACCATTCTGACCGCATTTGTAAGAAGTTAACCAGAGAGCAACAAAGCCAAAAAGAGAGGAAGCATTCTATGAATTAAGATGGGTAATGTGACAGCTGGCATTAGTTTATGGCTTGGATACTGATGTACCTGTTTGATGAGTTAACTTTTCAGTCATGTCTTTGTGTGTATACATTTTATGACATGACACATTTTTTGGTGGCTTTACACACTGATAAAAGTAATTTGTACAATGTGGGAATCAAACCTATGTAAAATAGACAACGCATACGCAATCTTCAACATAGGTTTTATTACCTTCTTCACACAGAGGAAGTATTTGTCAGACATGCTCATTAATTATAAAGACACATTTAAAAGTGACTGATTAACCATGTATGTGTGTGACTGGACAATGTCCTGGTTTATACATTCGTGTGTATATGACCATCATTGAAGCATGAAGTCCATCCCAGGGTAGAAAAGGCACTTCTATGTACAAAAACATAATTGTCAGTATATCCTCAGTCACACATATAATTCATATGATATCCACTGCCATAATCATTTTTATGTATAATTATTTTTTATTGTTAGTTTTAATAGATATTACACTAGAACAATATTAATAAAAATTGGAGTTTGCTTGATCAGAACCCTGACACACTGGTACTGTAGCCATGAACTTAAATCAGTTACCATATGGAAGCTGGGCAATAGGTATATTTTTTGCAGTCATTACTGTACAATACAGACTGCTCATTGCAGCTCAGGACATGTGAGCCACACATGCTCATTAGTTATGTATACACATTAAAGTATTGAGTGATTAACCATGTACATGTGTAACATGCAAGTTCAGAAAATAAATGCTTAATTGTGGAACCATAATTGTATATACATATATATATATATATATATATATATATCTACATATATATATATATATATATATATATATATATATATATATATATATATATATATATATATGTGTGATATCTTGTAGACTCAGTCCAGCTGCTATACATAGTTATTTTATGTATAATATTGTATTGTTAATTTTCATTTAAATTACAGTGGAACAGCATTAAAAAAGCTGGAGTTTGGTAGATAAGAACCATGACTCAACTGTATTATCACCATGAACTTAGACCAGTTGCTACATGGAAGGCTGGGCATCAGTTGTGTTTTTAGCCTTCATTACTGTGTATGACTGCTGACCATTGCGCAACACCACTTAGAATGTTTGCATGATAGAAGACCACACCTGTTGCAATGTATCGTTTTAGAAACTGACAAGTCTGCGGGTGTTGTGGAAACATGCTAACCACTGTGTAATGCCACTTAGCATGTTTGCTTGATAGAAAGCACAAGATGTAACAATGTATTTTTGAAATTGACAATGTCTGCTTATTGTCTGTCGGTGTTGTGGAACTGCAGGTATTGTGGAAGCATGCTGATTATAGCTCAACACCACTTAATGTGTTTGAGAGACGGAAGCCAAAAGACATAACAATATATTTTTTTCTGAAACTGACAATATCTGCTTGTTGTCTGGGGTATTATGCCATGCTTGCACAGAGGAAAGCAATGTGCAACAAGACAGGCAAAGCTCAACATGTATTATTCTTGTAAAAAAAGTGTTTATTATTTTTCATTATTAAAAAATAAATGTAGGACTTAAACCATGATCTACATATCCTGTGTGCTTCACCATGTTTACCTGGTATGCTACATAAACATTTGATTCACAGCTGTAATTTATGCTTTCTTAGCATAGCAGCAACTTCCATTAATTTTAATTTATCAGTTTCACAGTATTTGTGCTAAGCCAATTGTCATGCAAATATTAATATTTGAAAAAAAAGGAAACATAAACAACATTGCAAAATATTTAAATGAATACCACACGAAACAGAATACTCCGTTAAAGGCTTTTTACAGTTGAGGCACCAGAGAATTATTGTGCATTGAGAATTATTGTGTATTTTAATAAAAAGAACTATTGGTGGACTACTGGCCCATTTTGTGTGGCATTCATTTAAGTATTTGCTGCTTTTTTGTGGTTTACAACATTGCAAAAAATGTTTTAACACCCTTACACAACTCTGGATTTGAACTATCATACTAATGAACCAACAAACATACTAGGAGTTTCTTATCTCTCTTTGCCACAGAAACAACTTTGTAGCAGCAAAGCAAATTATTGTGCATACTAGCAATTTCCATTTCCTCCACAATATTAACAAAACATATAAAGATGTACATTCTGATTTGTTTGTACATGTGTTGCTTACAGATTTGTTGCAATGAGTGATCACACAACCATTTATCAGAATTGCTTACACTAATGCAGCTCTGTTTTCTCTTGGTATTGTATTCATTCCTCTCTTATCTGAGTTGTACTCTCAGACATGCAATATATGGGGCATTGTGTATCACTGCACTTTAAATGTATGATTAAATGACATAACAAAATCAGAATAAATAAGAGTATTGAACATGACTAATAAATGGTGACCAATTAATGAAAAATAATAACTTGGCAACACATAGATAGCACACAAATAAACAAAATAGCTTTTATTGGCAGGGTAAGTGCTTTTGCCTTAAATCAAATGCTTCATCAGACCATAAAAATACATTTTAACTAAACTTGTATATATAAAAACACAAAAGGGCAATTCAAAGTTCACTGACCAATACAAAAACAAAGCATTCATAGTTGCTAAGTAACAATTAAGAGAAATAAGATCATGACCAATCACAAGCTCTGATTCATGGCTACAATGTGGCAGTCTGACTGTGATAAAATTTACAGTGATCTAACTCAAAAATGTTCCCTAGCATTACATATAAGATCACTAAAACAGAACTGTAAAATAAAATAAAATGCAACCTTATCGTAATTTGTTCCTTTTTCTAAAAGACATGAAACTGAAAAAACAGTGTTCATCAAAGGCAGGAGAGTTTTGCTATTACTGAACAAAAATGAGAACTATGTGCTGTTCACTTCAATTTAAAAGCTTGCTACAGTTACTTTTACACTTTGTAAGTGTATCCTGGGTAGCACACCTAATACAGGTAAAGTAGTATGAATTACTGTTGTGTTTTCTTTCTCCCTCATACTCATCACTCACAGTTGTAATTCATTAGCAACTAATACTGAGTTAGTACCTATGCTATGTTTATACCTGCTACACTAAGTCAAACATTTAGGATTCAACAATTCTAATGAGTTGACACCTCATTTGCATCTTCACTATGCTCAAAGGCCTAAATTTAAACTATAAAAAGGTAACTCTGTAGCTAGGGAGCTTGAAGGTGAGGATACTTGTGTATCTGAAGAACATAGAAGATTGCTATTCCTTTTGATTTATCTGCAAAGAAGGCTTCTGATCTTGCTAAGATATGACGGTATTTGTGCAATACAATTTACATTCATTAACATGTTACAAAGAAAAATTTTATATACACACAACAAGCTTCTATCTGTATGCACTTCTTATATATAGTTCACTGATGGCATAGGATTTTGAGCAGACATTTTCTTTCTCAGATAGACAACCTATTAATTTTCATCGCAAGTGTTACAGTTAAAACTGGTTATCGTACAATTTTCTTATATTATTTCCATGAAATATAATGCACTATATTGTCAATGACACAGGGGTGTTACATTTATAAGATGCCTATAGACACCTCCAGTAAAGTGCTGGGCACAGTGAAAGGTGACTGACAATCATATAAAATAGATTTTCCTGTTGAAAAGGTGTACACATTTTGTGAAAATGTTGTTGAAAGTACATTTAGCAATTGAATTATGTGGTATTCCTTGGTTTGTACAAACATTTCATTTGTCGTTTTTTTTTTTTTGTTTGTTTGTTTGTTTTTGGAGAGTGGGGGAGCCAAATACCATTTTTGTGTTGCCATAACAAAATATGCATTTAAAGAGGCTTGCTCTTGAAAATGTGCAGCTATCCTGTTATTTCTGTGGTAAACAGTACATTACTAAAGTGGTATCCCTTTTTTTGGACCAAACATTAGTTTGTGTGTGGGTGTGATATGATGCAAGCACAAAACCTTCAGTTGTAGTAACTGGAATGTGTATCACCAATGCTTAATGTTGAAAATATATATGTGTATATTAGCTGGAATTTAATTATGTGATATTTATGTTTTGTACATTTTCTGTTTTACATGTCAAATGATTATGGCACCCAAGTGTACAAGTTCATGTAAACCCCCTTTCAGTGACCCTGACAATGAAGTCATAGTGCAGGCATTCAGGTGCCATGTCACCTTTCTGCTTGAGAGAAGATGTGGGGATATGGCTGACAGAATGCAGATTTGGAATCAGATAGTCAATGATGTTAATCCTGTAGAGGAGCACACTAGGACTTACAATCAGGTGCATCATAGGGCCACTGATATGATTTCATTAGCCCAGTGCAGAGCAGCTGCCATTGCCAGTAACCAGCTGGCTATGGAGTGGGGTGGCTATTACAAAGCCGTCACTGACACCAAATGAAGAGTTCTTGTCCACTGTTGGAATCCAGAAAGCTGAGTAGAAATTGTATACCAACATGTGATTGATGTCGGTGCTGGTGTATCTGGGTGAACAACTATTTGCTTGGGAGATTACATATGTCAGGTTGTAAGATTTGGTTGTATAGTAAAATATAGAAATATAAAAAAACTAATACTTCATGTGTTTTTTTTTTTTTTTTGGATTAACCTATTGATAAATTAAGAGACTTAATGACACATTTTTGTTCATTACTTTGGACCTGGGCTTTGGTGATATGTCAGCCAGGTTTCAATTAAAATTATTGGTAACGGACATATAGGCAAAAATTGTGCATTCACTGTCCCCCACTGTTATTGCAATTGTGATGATTGTGTCTTTACCTTGCTTTATTTCTTACAGGTCTATCCTCCCTACCAAGTGTGGACTTATCTGCTCATGGTAAGGCAAACATTTTTCTTTGATTATTGATGAAAATTTGTCAGATATATGCATTTATCTGTATGTTTGATGTGGGTGTAATAAGTGCTGTTCATATTGTTGAACCAGCTACAATAGTGTGATTAGTGTTAGTCTGTTTTCATATAAATTGTTCTAAATATATAGTGCAGGTGATCATTTCTTTCATGATTTTGTTGCTTATTACAGGTGATCCTGACACTGGAAGTGTAGGACTCTTACCACCTGAAGTCAGTGTATCGGCAGACTCTGATGATACTGGTGGCCAAACACAGGCACAGCCTGGGAGTGCAGAGGTTGAATCTGACACTGAGGTTGATATTCAGCCATCCCCTATATTTTCCTCAGACACAGTCAGTAAGACTCTTCACACCTCTTCCTTGACCCCTCAGATAGTGTACAGGTGGAGGGTGCATGCACGGTCAGGGTAATGCGGTTACTGTGGCTTCAGTGCTGCTAGACTTTGGATGTATCCAAAGTGTGGGTGAGATGCCAAGCAAGAGGGTCTTAAGGGTGCTCAGAGGAGGCCTGCTGTCCACCCTTCACCTTTACATGCCACTCGACATATGTTTAAGGCCATAATGGTGGTGCAGGTACATTCCACTAGAACCTCTGAAGGCATGCTTAGGGTTATAGATGTGGTACAAGCTGACATGAGTGACTGCTTCCATCATGTGGCCAATTCATTGGATTGGATGAATGACACGATGGAATGGGCAGTGTCTGTAATGGAATGTCTGCTGGGAGGGGAGCAGCATCCACAGGGATGTAGGTCAGCATCATCATCTGATGTTAGCCAATGTGGGCATGCCCAGTCAGGATCCCATAGTGGCATTTATCCACTGCCCCATCAGTGATTGAAGTTTCCCCACAGATGCTCTGTGCCATGGGGTCATGGTTTTGAGAGTACACATGAGGACAGCAAGTCCAACAGACATCAGTCATATTCAAGTAGCAGCAGCACAACTGACTTTGGACACTGACATGCCAGTGCAATTCCTGGCAGTGCCAGTTCTCATGGTTAAGTGTGATTACAATAAAGTGTTAAGTCTACCATACATGGCTCACACCTGCCTGCTATACCAGGACATAGAACTAGTACAGATCTTGGCTGTGTTCTTGCACACACATACACTTTTCAACTTGACTGCTCAGAGGGACACATACACATAACAGTTACATGCTTCATCCATGAGACTTTACAGCTCATTCTGTCTCAGTGGCCATTTGATACTTTGTCCAAATTTCTACCTACCTGTTTGTCTTTCTCACGAGCACTCACTACCTTTTCTGCCAGACTTGTTCTCCCCCTCCAAACAACACCATGTGCAAATGATAACGGTGTCATATCCTTGATTTTCTACCTTTTGGATTCAGGGATACGTATGCATTTTGTCTTATGCCCATAGGGTGCATAGTTGACTGAGTGCTTATTATATATGTCTTTATATTTATTTTATTTTTTATTTAACATTTGTTGACCGGGAAAGTCCGACTAGGTTCCACAGATCCTGTTTTCAGCGGAGACCCGGGGATTTATGATTCTCTTTTTAAAATTGTACTGATTTCCTATATGTTTTTGTAATGTGCGCATCTTTGATGCATGAGACGTATTAGCTGATAATGAACGCATCTGTTGACATAAGTCATTGCTGTCACATATTGATGTCATTGCTGTAAAATTAATCTACCTTGTACATAGTTACATTATCAAGTAATGTCATGCAAGGATCTGCTACTCATTTTTATTATTAGCCATTTATTTTAATATTCCAGGTTCAACACTTACCTTGATAGTCCAGCAGTTACAAGTCTTTTAGCTCGAGGCTAACTGCAATGCTAGCAGTACACAGCCATTACATTGGTAAATAAAGGTTGCCTGTTGCCTGGCACCCATTTTACTGTTTGTATGTATGTATGTACATAAGATGACAGTTTTACCCCCTTAGATGGTGAGCATGTGTAGTATCCATTGCCTCTTGGCCAGTGTGAGGGCATATTGTACATACTATGTCTACTTATACCCACAGTGGCTGGTGATTCCCTTCTGACTCCTCACCTGAGGCAGCTGTGGTGACCTTGACAGTGGTGGTGGGAATGTGTGCCTTTCCCATGGTGATCCTGCCGAAGCTGTTTTCTCAGGATAATATTGTGAAGGAAGGCACAGACAGTGAAAATTTCAGCACAACTATGGGAAGTGTACTGAAGTGCTCTCTCAGATGTATCCAGGCACGAAAAAAATAACTTCAGCAGCCCAAGCACATGTTGTATGATATTTCTTTGTTTGAACATGTGCCTTATTATAGAGCTGTTCTGTGGGTATGTGTGCATTTCTGCCATGGCTCAAGTGCATACCCTGCATTCTGCAGTAAATGACCTTGTGGGATATACCCCATAAAAAACTTCTGATATAGTTGAGAGCTTTGCCAGATATGAAAGTTGTGGCACCTGCCTGGGTTGCCACTACACTCATTCAGGATGATTCCCTTAGTATTACACATGATCTGACAGTAAATGGAGTGGAAGCCATTTCTGTTTATGTACACCCTTCCCTTTTCCCTGGTTGGTGCTTTGATTTCAATGTGCGTGTAATCTATGGTATCTCGGACTTCAGTCAAGTGTCCTACAGGGCAGAAATCCTGCATAGTTGTAGCTCTGTCCTCAGACATATAGGGACAATGTATGTAGTCACTGGCATGTGGTAGCATAGCATTCAGAAATTGATGTGACACTCCCAGCATATCCCCTGTTGGTTTCTAGAACATTTCTGCAGCTAATATTCTACCTACTACACATACCTTACTCTCCACAGGTACTGGTTCCCCCAGTTTGCCCTTGCTCTCATTTGAGGGTGACAGAGGTTGCAGAGTCCCTGTAGTATGACTCTCTCCACCCTGTAATTCTGTACAATTTCCATCTCCACCCTTCCCGTTCTTGGACAAGGTCTATTAGCAGCAGCAGCAGCATAGACTTGGGCCTGTTGCACATACACATGTATAAGAGCAACAGCAGCTCCTAACATTGTTTCCATATAAATTAGGTTCTGTGGCTGTATTCCAATAGGTTTTGAAATTTGCAAGCAAAATCTGCACTGAGTCTACAAGAAATCTTTATAGCTTGTTGAATAGCTTCTCCGTCTTGGATTGGTTGATTAGCATACAGTTCAGCTGCTTATGCTGTAATTAGCATGGCATGATGTTTACCATGTTTGTATGGATCTACACTGTGTGTAGAGCTGCTTACTGAATACAAACAGCACACTACTGTGTGCACATTGCACCATGACACAAACATGGTTTTAGTTCATCTTGTAGACTTTATTGAATCCAGCCCATAGTCCTTTCCTTATCTAAAGTCTCCACTCCCTACAGCAAATGACTTCTAACACATTTTTAGCATTTGTTCCCTCACTGAAATTCTTTAGACCATTTATGACCAAACCCTTGAGCACGTTTTAAAATATGATATTCTCAGTGGTAAAAAATATAGATTATGACCCAACTGCATTACTAACACAGGCTTATTCACTCACAGACCTTATTTACTGAATTATGTAACAAAGCAAAATAGGAATTTTTCCAGACCTTAAGAAAGCAGCAACCACAGGCAATCGATTCCTGTTATTCAAACTTGGTGAAACAGGCTTCTCCTCTGTGGCTCTCCAATGGCTTAAATTCTTTTTTCACAATTGTGCCCTCAACATCTTAGCAGCAAATAATGGATCCTTCTCAGGGAAGTCAACAATGGAGTTCCTCAAGTTTCTGTGCTTGGCCATCTCCTCTTTTCTCTTTGCATTAATGATCCAACTTGGGACCTTCCATTTGCGGACTATATTTTTTTCTCACAGATGAAATTATCCTCACAAGAACCAATAAAGAAATCCTATTTCAGTGAAGAAATGAACTTCATAATGACTGCATTTCCTTCTGGAATCATTTTATTACAATATATTCACTGTAAATACTCAGAATGCCTCTGTATACTATATGGTACTAAACAAAAACTTAAACATTTACAAAATATCAATATTATCAATCGTTCCTCTTCTTATTACACAGAACAAAAATATCAAGGCTTTATATTTGTGAAATACCATTGCAAAAAGTTCTAGCTAAACTGAGGCTGTCATATATAATCTGATATCCACTAACTTTGAAGCCAGATGATCCGTTGCCATCAGTGTGCTGCTTCCCATGTTTGAATTTAGGCTCTCAGTTGTTTTCCTCTGCTCAGCTCAAAATACCACTCAGTTCTAGACTGCAGAAAATCAAAAACTGATTAATTTCAAGCAAAAATGAATACCACTGTACTATACAGTGCAATGGCTATTAGCTACCTTTGGGTACAAGGGCTAATACTGCTCTTATCATATGTTTCCAAACTTTTGTACTAGAGATGCTGCCCACCTCTTCTCAACAAGCTGCTCATTAAATGCATCGCTTTTTCTCTGCAGAGCTCTAAATCACTTCAGTTGTATATGGCCCACTTTACACTCACTTCATGTGAGAGATCCTTCTTCAGAATTGCCTGTTTGTTGGAACTCCATGTTTGAAAGCCTCAAACAAATTGATAATCTTAGGATGTTCAAGAAATACCTTTGTTCACACTTAGTGAATGAAAAAAAAAATGCAACTGCTTGAAAGATGCAGGTTACTTCCCACTAAGCATCTTTTCTCACCTGTCTGCTCTTGCTGAAATTATGCCTTCCAGCACGTTTTAAAACCAAAAAGAATCTCGCTCACTCACTTTTTTTCTTTTCTCCATCATTAAGATGTATCACAGGAGAATTAAACATTTTATTCAATCGCTGTTGCTGAAGTCTTTGGTATTTTAACTTTAATAGTTTTATATACTCTTGAGTTTAACGCTTGCAACTTCACATATAGTAATATATATGTATTGCTTATCTTACTTATATAATATTCTACTGCCTATATTTTTAAAATATTCTGGTATTATTTCATATGTATACCATCCTCCTATATGCCACAATAAAGTTTTATGCGTTATTATTGTCAGCTCATATAACATGTATAATATCTTTTATTTTTGTTTGTACTTTTAGATTTTCCTATTTAGTCTGGGTCATGACTGAAAAGGATCATTGGACAAGTCCACTTACCCATGTAACAAATATTTAATAAATAAATAAATAATTGATTGATTGATTCACAATTAATCCTGTCAGACATGGACATACAGGCACTGCAATGTGTACACCTTCAATGATACATCACAGTAACCTTTTTCTATTCAACAAAGACTCTAACATGGTGCTGCACAGTGTTCTAGCATAGATTCATGCAGTGTGGTATGAGGCTGGCACTCTGGCTGATCTGAATGCTAATGAAGCATTCTGATGAAAAGGCAGATGCTTATTAGCCGTATGATCTCTCCTGCAAAACCATGTCCAGGAAGGCATCTACACATTGAGCAATTCAAGAAATTGCTTGGCCATGTAGATCAGGATTGCTGATCTCACCATATTGCAGTAGTGAACATAGCCAAAAGGCTGTGTTCATGTATTGAACATGATAGGAGTAAAGGGTTTATGGGCTGGGGTGAGCCAGTAAACACATGGACTTACTCTAGAGTGTGTGCTATAATGGCACTTAAAACAGTATGGGGCTTGGTGGTGGAGGAAGCTACCAAAAACATGTGATTAATCCAAACTGAGTTACATAATGCCACTTACAGCAGTATGGGGATGGGGGGCACCAGAAACATGGGATTAATACAAACTGAGTGCCATAATGGCACTTACAGCAGTATGGGGAGTGGAGGTAGGATGCCACTAGACTTCTAAGCTGAGTTACATAGGTTAATAGGCTCATAGGTTGATACTAGGCTATCTGCCCTAGGGCATTAATAAGCCTAGCCAGAGTGTGTTTGGCTTTCACCACCCTTTTAGATTAGTTGACTGTGCCTCTGTATAGTAGGTCACAGAAGATATCCCTTTTAAGGTTAGTTTACTGTGCCTCTGTCTAGTAGGGACACAGAAGAGATCCAAGGGGTAAACCTACGATCTCCCATCCACTTGTCAAGATTTCTCTTGAAGATGGTCATTGAGGGGCTCTGCCTAACATGGATTGGGATTTTGTTCCAGAGTGAGAGGAGCCTCTGGGATACTCACATTAGTACAGGGACTGGTGGCTCAGGGGAAACACTAGACACCAGGTCATACTCTAAATTGTGTGCTATAATAGTGCTAATAGCAGTATGGGCATTGGATGTGGGAGGTTGCCAGTAGTCAACAGTGCTTACTCTAAACTGAGTGCTAAAATAGCATGTATAGCAGTACACCCGGGCTTACTCTAATCCAAGCACCATAATGGTACTTAAAACAGCACAAGGATTGGGGATGGATGGAAGCACTAGGCACCCAGGCTTACACTAATCTAAGTGCCATAATAGTACTACAACAAAACAGAGATTGGGGGTGGGGAGTCACTAGATACCTGGGCTTACAATAAACCAAGTGTCATAATGGTATGTACAACAGCACAGGGATTGAGGAATGGGGGAAGCACTAGCCACAAGGGAAACTTCACTCATGGTGTAATGGCACTTAATCTAGTATGAGGCTGAGGGGTTGGGGGAAAGCACTGGTCACCAGAACTTACTGTAACCTGAGTGCTGTAGTGACATTGCGGCTTGTATGGGGTAAAGGTTAGGGGTATCTGCTAGACATGGGGAGTGAAGACAAGTCAGGAACAGTTGCATGGACTTTTTTGTTTGTGAGTTTGTGTATGAATGTGTACATGTTTATGTGTCTGACTGACTGTGGAAGATGCCAAGGTGTACATAAGCAGCAGATTACTGCAGTGACATGCAGATTATCAGTGATCTCCATGTCATGGCAGTAACAAAGAAACATGCAGATTAGCTGATAACGAGATTGTTACTCATTGTAGCTGACATGTCTTTGAATTACAAAATACCACTTTGTTGGAGCAGGGCCATTTGACTTTTTCATGAATTCCTATGACAGATGTAGATGTATCCTCAGAGAATTGCCATCATTCAGATTTTATTATCTAAACCCATCAGAAATTTGTGAATACAAAGGTCAAATTCAGGACAATCATTAGGGGAATAACATGTAGGGAGCTGGTTACACAGTAAGTGTTGCTTACTTTTTTGACTAAGTTGTTTGGTCCTTTATATCACATCATATACAGTCTTTGTTCCACATTTGTGTAATTCATGTCAGAATGCATGTGATTATGTGTTTTCTGCCTTTACAGTTTTAAATTATTAACACAGGTCCTTATAAAATATTTCAGATGAAAGAAGTACATTGTTTAGCACTTGACTGTTTAGAGTCCCAGTGAACTCTAATATTTCTCATTATAATAACATTTTAATTTAGTTATCTTGCTGAGTAACACATATATACATGAACTGCCACATGCTATAAAAGAGTAAGGTGTAGCAGAATTCCAGCAGTAGATATAACATGACTCCTGCCAGCTTGCTATACAAGATTACAGAAAAAATGAGTAGCAACAATACCTGCTTTCACATTGTGAACAGATTGTTCATGCTGTCACATACATGTTTGAAATTATTTCTGAATTGCCAGATATCGGTTCATGGGTTTATATGTTCATGTTAGGCTGACTGACTTGAAGGGCCATTTTGAGTCTAGCCAACAACATGAGGTCAGAATCAAACTCTGTAGATTGTGTCTATGAGGTGAAGACCCTTAACTCTTATCCACTCCTCCCCGTTGCAAAGCAGAGAATGACGTTAATCCATCGTACTGTGAGTTATAGGCACAACTTGCTTCCACTACACCACACTTTTGTCACTACAAAGTATATATTTATTTCTGGCACTGAAAATGTATATTTTCTTGTCCAACACAAGTTTGCATATATTTTATTTCATTTCCACCATTGAATATTATCATTTGCATGAGGTTTTCCATATCAAAAATTTCACAGTTTGTGCAAAGTGTTTCTTTTGTTCCACCCATTTAATTGGTCTTTGTACTCAGTCTGATGTTTTTTTTCAGAGTAACTCATTCAACAGAAATTTGTCATGTCAAAAAGAAAATTTATTTGTGTGGTGTGTGTGTGTGTGTGTGTGTGTGTGTGTGTGTGTGTGTGTGTGTGTGTGTGTGTGTGTGTGCAGGCATATGTGTATTTGTGTGTGCATGCATGCAAAAGTGTGTGTGTGTATATGTGTGCATACAAGCTGTATTTATAGCCTTTATTGCACTCTCCATTATGAAACTTTAAATATAACTACTATACCACCTTTAAATGTGTGCTATCATCTTCTGCTAGAATAAGCGTGCACCTACTGCTTCTATCCCAGTGACACATACGCATCCCAAATATGATCGATTCTCATATGAACCTGCTCATGTGCAAGTGAGAAAAGGTTCAGAACAGTCAGAAGTAAGTTTTTTTCTTCAGCTTTCTCAGAATATAAATTTAATCCCCTTTGGGTATTCATGGTTACAATTCTTGTCCTTTAACATGGAAAAATACAGGCAAGAAACATCATCACTGTTTACAGTAAGTGCTTCTGAAAGATAATCAAGAAACTCCCAGGTGACAATTTGAGAAAAAAATGAATTATTTTAGTAATATCAGCATACTGGATGTGAATTATTTTGATGTTGCCTTTTTGTCTGTAATTAACTGATCGGTGTATAATTCGCATAACAAATCCATAATGCACTACAGCTGTCAATAATATCAGATTTGTATGCACATGACCTTCAAAACATCTAAAATACAGCTGAAGACATTAATGAACATTTATCATGAAAGACCTTTACACATTTTTTTTGAATTTATGCCATATGTGTCTTGTATATTACCAGTATGCAATGCTTGCATTCATGCAGTCAACCTATATGAGCATCTTCAGGGAATGACCTTTTTTAATCATTCAAAGGCTAGGAATTTGATATTTCTTAGGCATCATATATGACAGTGATAGGAATGTGCAGCATGAGATATCTACCATTTTATAGTATATTCTGCAAGTACCATGTAAACTAATGCAGAGACATTATGTGATTTGCTTTGAGCATTTAAATTGTCTGTCTTCAATTGCTTTACTTTAATCTGGATAATGTTAGTGTTACTTTGCCTACTTGACCTTTTTTCATTTTATTTATGTACTCTCCCTTGTCTTTATAAAGGCTACAAGAACATAATTTTAACTGTAGTTCCTGTTGGTCAGTAGAAACACACCAATTCAAGTAAGAAAGAGCATCTATATTGCATACATGAATGAGCATTTGACATATCCAATTATTTTACTTTAATCTATGCACTGTTGGTGTTATTTTACCTACATTGGCTTTTTTATTATTTTGTTTTCCTTCTATGACATTCCAGGCTTTATTAAGGTTTTAGGAATACACCATTTCATTGTCATTCCCAGTGGCCAACGGCAAACAACAAACCCATGATGCACTACAGCTGTCAACAATATCAGATTTGGATGCACAGGGCCTTCAAAATGTTGTTCCTAGTGGCCAGTGACAATAGTGATTGAGACCAAAAAATACTATTCCTCCATCAAAAAGGATGTTTATATTGTATCCATGACCTTCAAAACATCTAAAATACAGCTGAAGATATTAATGAACATTTATCATTAAAGACCTTTACACATTTTTTTGAATTTATGCCATATGTGTCTTGTATGCACACATATACACACACACACACTTTTGCATGCATGCACACACAAATACATGAATTTTAAGTTAATCTGTGCACTGACATGTCACTGCATGGTATCATGATACCAGTGGACTGATAGATCTTTAATCTGAACATCACTGACATAATCATAGAAATCTTACTCACTACTTAATATATCCATGGCAATTTGTGAGTATGTTTACATGATAAGTTAAAGTAAAAAAATAATAATATAGTGAGTAGATTAACCAACAAGCTTTGAGTATATAGTACATTCCCTTGTATTTTAATTCAAGTTTATAGTATGGTTCGGCCAGCATTTCTTGAAGCATCTATCATTAGTTCACTGTATATTACATATTGTAGGTTCATACATAAGTACTAGGCTAGATGACTTTGCTGGTCAGTTTAAGCCTAGCCTTCTTCCCTTTTTGTGCTCAAAATGACCTATCTCATTTGGTCATAAACTGGCATAACCCATCTCATGGTCAATAATTATATATTACCCCTAGTTAAAATAATTGGGGTCATGCCATAGGTAATTTGAGGGAACCCATGCATGAGATAAGCCATTTAGGAGCTTCATCTTCCCATTAGCAATACAGGGGGCAGTTCTGGGGGTAAATATACTGTTTGCCATCCATAGATCTAAGCTGTGCTTGAATATGGACATGGGTTAACTTTGTTTTATGTGGATGGCGAGTCTGTTCCAAAGAAGTGTTATCCTCTGTGAGATGCACCTGTCCCTTCAAACCATTCCGTTCATATTACAGGAGAGGTTTTGATCCATATACTGAGAATTTTTGATGCCATTTGACTTATGGTGTGCATCAATTCATCAATAATGGGTTGTAGGATATCTTGTATGCCAGACAAAAGTCACCTCTTAGCAGTCTGTAGGATACTGAGTATAGTGACAGGCCTTTAAGATGTTCTATGTAGGACATGTTGTTTAGGTCTTATATCCTTTTACTAAGGTATGTCTATGGATGTTCCAGTTGTATGTATCTGGACAGATACATGACAAAGGGGGCACTATATTCAATGATTGGACTAATGAGAGCTGAGTAAAGCAGGACATGACATCACTAGATCTGGAAAAAATCATTTTGTTGATAATCTTTGCAGCATAGAAGGACTTTCATACAATGACAGACACATGCTGGTCAAAAATTAGGTCAATGCCCACATATGTTCCCAAGTACTGAACAAATAGGTCAACACTTAGGGGCATACAGTCAATGTGTCAGCATTAGCACCATTTAATTTTTGAAAATGTTTATAGTACTGTGCTCTTCACATGACCTGTAAACTACATTGCTACTAATTTTATAGGGCCGGATTCATGAATGCCTGCACTAAGTGTACACTATCTGTATTCAGGAACATCCCTACTTTTTTTTCTTTTGCTGTCTATTCACTCAGAAAGATACACTGAGTGTAGATGTAGTTGACACATTGTGGTAACGTTTATGAATCCCCTTGGTGTTTAAGGTTGCAAGAAAATCAGTAGTAAACCTAAAATTAGGAGGAAGAAGACAGGACTTATCCTTGTGCTGTCTATTCCCTCAGAATGGTGTGCACTTAGTGAACAAGTAGTGTAGGCAGTAATACTTTCTTTTTCCTGTGCTCTCTTCATTTACACACCACATGCAAACGTTTTGAGGTTATAAGTTGGTAGTACAGTGAACTTCATTTTGACTCCCAACTATACTGCTGCTATTTGAATAAATACTATCCTTTCGACTGTTATTAATGTCTCCACTCAGCTCATTTACATACCACATAATAAAACATGTATCGCCTGCATTAAAAGAAAAGTGCATTCCCTTGCGGGATCAAGATAGTGTTTAAAACTACTGAGGTGCCAGGCTTCCATTCTAAGTCAAAACTGATAGTAAATGTACTACTTATTTGCAGGACTTAGATAAAGATTTTGTAATTCCGTGGTTATAAAGAATTTTTAATCTCCACCCATATGTCTGATCCCTGCCCATGTTGAGTGTTTGAAATCAAACAAGGGTTGTATATCAGTTTAAAGTTATTCTGTACACTGAGAACCATAACATTTACTTTTCAGGCATTAGACACATATAATAGTGTTTTTGCTGTAGCTGTATTAAGAAAAGTCTATCATACTTATTGGGTATGTGCAATACTAAACTATGAACTAATTCAATTCATGTGTGCTTGAAGACACTATTTAAACTATCTTGTTGAATACCTTCAAGGTAGCACTCTTGCAAGACACAAATAGGTATCACTAGCAAACATTTCCATTAACTGCAGTAAATTAAATGAGCTACTATCTATACATGAAGGTAACAAAAAAAATCTAAGACTTTGTAGAACTGTAATTGCAGCATAGCAGTTTCATTGAGACATTCAGAAATACACCGCCAGATGAACAGAAGACATAAAAGGGGTATCCAACTACAAGGGTGACTATAAGCAGAAAGAAGACAATAGGGTTCAAGAAAGTTGACATAACCAAAAGTGATTTAATAATTCAAAATAAACAGAAAAATACTAATACTGGCATCAATCGAAAATCTTCTTGAAAAAGAAATTCTAATTGATACATTACTACAAGAACAAAAGTGTAAAAAGATAGATCAATTAAATTGCAAAAATCTGAAAATAAAACTTGCTGATGTGGAGAATTCTTTTGATAATTTGATTGTAAGTGAAATTCCCATTAGTAATGAAAAGGGAGAAGTTGCATTAATCCCAACAGAGGAACATATTAATACTAAAACAATAAAAACTGTTGATAACAAACATCAATTTAGGGGATTTTTTTCGTATAACAACTGATGTAATTACCAAGGCAATTTTCATGTAACTATTTAAAATGTTGTGACTCGCTAGAGTGACTCTTGAAATACAGAGACTGGATAGCCAAAAGAATACTTACATATACTATGTCCGAGATGCTACTTCTTGGAATATTCACTTTTCTTCAAGGTATGGCTATCTCAAAGTTGATATTTATATATAAGTTGAGGAAGTAGGGCGCGTGACCCCCCCCCTGCAAAAAAGAAGTTTAAAGTTGAAGAACAATTTTTGAAAATTGCTCTTGTCCTGTGTTTCATTCTTTTTCTATCAACTTGTCAATGTTCAGTGTTTTAAGTGCTGACACTTCAGTAAGAACCCAATTTGCAGAATTTAAAAAAAAATGCTGTCCTAGGCATTCATCAGCATGGTTTCACTAAAGCTATATCATCCGTTAGAAACATGGAAGAATTCTAAAATAAACTTCCATGACTATGGACTTAAGTCTGTCATGTGGGGATAAATGTTTAGATTTGTCAAAAGCATGTGGCATTCTTTCTTTTGAAACAAATATTAAACCATACATAATTAAATGGCTTATGTCCTGGGTGAAACAGAAAGACACGCTGAGATGATTAATGGTAAAAGAGCAGAATATTTGCCTGTCTGCTTGGTAGTGCATTAAGGTGTGACACTAGGACTTGTTCTTTTCAATGTAGTATTTGCACTATTCCGAAGAGCCAATGCTTTTGGGTCAGCATGTACACAAATAACAGTAACGATGTCTTCTATGTATTGAATGATAGTGACTTTACAATAACCAAATCTTATATTTCTGAAATAATTACTTGGACATAATCTAATACTGACAAATGTAAAGTCATATATTTTAGGAAACCAAGTTTCACCAGCTTTATATATATATAAACTGTACTTATAAAGATCAAGGCTTAACATTGACTGACAAATTTTCTATTGAGAAACATGACAATCTATTATCACATCAGACAATAAAGCAAATAGGAATCAAAATTAAACATTTCTTACACAAAGGTTCATCTGCTATAACTATTTTTTCCAAATCCCACGTAACAATATTTTTTATAAGCAAATGGAACAAAATACAATTGAATCTATGCAACAGAAATTCACAAATTCACACAGTGGCTTCTGTACATGCCTCTCAACCCATCTTCTTAGAGCAAGAAATCTGGACAAAGGCACAAATAATGGGGGACAAAGGACCAAAAATAGGAACACTTTTTAAATATTGCTGTTGCAAGCTTAGAAAGTGGATAAAATAACAGGTTTTGCATTAGCATGCATTTTCTGAAGGATATGAAGTCTGAAACTTAAACGTGTGCCATTATTTTCAGGCTTCTGTCCTCAGTGATTTCCAGTGATTTGTCAGAAAGTTACAATTTTATGACAAACAGACCAAAAATATGAGGCAAAATTCTGGACATTCTGTGAAAATCTGGACAGTTGTGAAGTGTGCTTCTGTATACTAAGAGTATTACATATTCAGAACATAATAAAGTCATAAAGCTCTTTATTCTGAAGTATAGATGCATACAGGGCACATTTATTTTTAGATATAACATATTTAATAATGAACATTTGCAATCCATCATAGACATTGAAAGGTATCAAAGTAAGCCAGTGTTTAGGAACTGTAATTTGAAGTTCACTAATTACAGATTTAAAACACAGTTAAGGGACTCATACTCAGTATTAAGGACACCATTATTATGGAATAAACTTCAGGTTAACATCATTAAATCAGAAAAAATGTTTATGTTTTTTTTCCAAATACCTTTACTGAATTATCACTTGTGACAAATGTAAATTTACATTAATATTAATTAACAAGCATTTTACTTCACATATATTGCTATAAATCATATAACCTAAGCAACATTACATAAATTATTCAATTCCTACTTTTTTTTGTTTAAACAAGAAACAGTTTTATTAAACCATGACTTACTACATAGACAATCATACAGTTATACTCACAATAAAAATACCAAAGGTACCAAATAATCGTCTAAGTAGTCCAAGGCACCCAGGAAATGTAATCAGTCAATGAACCTGCTCCAGCCAGTCTATCAAAATGTCTCATATTTCTGCTATAACTCCTCTTGGTAAATCTGAGCATTTAAAATTGTAGCTCCCCTGTTTATTCCAAATCTACCAGAGCTTGTGTAAGATCTTCTACCAGGAGGCCTGTTGTTGACAGTTTATTTCTACTGCAGTCTAAGGGCTGATCTTCAGCACAAGAAGCCTACTTTTGCCAAGAAAACAATCTGTAAGTACCTTGTGATTTGGATTACAGAATGAAGGCAAGAGAGAGCCATTGAAGAACAAGAACAATATTAGCACATCAAAAAATGGCACACACGTGGCATCCAAGAAAAGGCAAGAAACCTGTGTGAAGACAGAGTTTGATAATAAATTGTACCCAAGTGAATTCCAACAAGTGGAGGCTTCTTGTGCTGAAGATCAGCCCTTAGTCTGCAGTAGAAATAAGCTGCCAACAGCATGCCTCCTGGTAGAAGATCTTACGCAAACTCTGGTAGATTTGGAATAAACAGGAGAGCTACAATTTTAAATGCTTAGATTTACCAAGAGGAATCAGACAGTTATACAAATGAAAACAAACTACACTGACACAATCCTAGTTGCAAGCATTTTAGCAAAGTGTTGACAAATGCTAAGTGATAAGGCATATAAGCCATAAATACCAGAATCAGTGTCCCTCAGTGGTTCAATGTCCTGAACATTGCATGCAGAAACTTATGAACTTAGTTTGAATAGCAGCTATTTAAGAAAAATAAACAACTAACCACTGGTTCTTGTTATTGAAATATGGAGACTCCAATATTTTGCAACATAAACACATACACAAATGTTCTGTTGTTTTTACAATTTCAGAAACTGTTTCTTGGCCACAGCCATAACTATGTAGTATTCATGTCTAAATTACAACTTTTTATCGATTGGTTAACTAAATAAATCTGTGCTGGTTAAACTTGAATGTACTTGATAGAAGTGAATAAATCTTCAGCACAACCCCATTGCAGATACCCTACAGTAATTTCAACAATTTAAATATGTGATCTTTTCCTGGAAACTGGATTTCATTCTTTGTTTTTTCCATCATACTATGTTGCTTAGCACTAATATCTAGCCCTTCATTCGAAACTTGAATCCTTAGATCCTCTGACAAAGATCTCCTACATGTGCTGAATGCTTTATTCAAAATTGGTGACAAAGACCCTTTCAACATTCAAACTCAATGTTTGGATGCACTCCCTGACAAAGTTAGAACAATGTCAGACTTCATTGTATTTAAGAATTGATAGAAGAAGCAACTCTGCAAATATTCACAATGCATCACATTACTTGATTTTGTGCACTCCAAGTTCTGCAAATTATTTCCACCTTATCCACCTGAACTAAATTAATCTACCAGTGACATTACTGACGTGTACTTCTTGACTTATTTAACCTAATTTATAGTTCTATTTCCTATTCTATACTACCATCAAGCTATATTCATGGCTCAGTTGCCTAATGCATCCTTTCCCAACCTTTTTCATCTCTTTGACTCACTCATTCATGTCATTTGCCACTGGCATGAGGTGATGACTTGTCATATATTGGTTAAATGTTTCACTGATTTTTCATCTTCTTATGTGTACCATATGTTTATAGAACCTTTTCCTTCTCTTATTATTCATGGATTGTAGTTGTCTGTATTCTATCATGTTTTGAGACTCTGCTAATGTATATCCTTTAGACTTTGTTTATAATAGCATGTATCTTAACTTTCTAAACATATGTAGACTTTCGCAAGGAAAAAAACAAACAAAAATAATCCTCATATAGCCTGATTTCATGCTTACAAATATAAATGTTTCTAGTGCCTACAAATCATTTATATTCTGTTGAAGGTCATATCCTTTCTTCATTTCTGTAGTTTCCACCACTGAAAAGATATTTGGTGTCCTTGAAGAAACCACATTTGTTTCTAGATCCATTTTAATTATTTCATAATATTTACACGTTTTTTTTCAGCAGGCCTAGTTGCAAGGAGAATACTATCAAGCTACTCTTGACATCTTGTTGCAGTGATGATGTGCACTGTTTTATATAATCTATAGTAGTTCCAATCTGACACAAAGTCTAGAGCAAGTAAAAAAGAAAAGAAAGAAAAATCATTCTAGCATAAGCACAATCTAATAGAGGCCTGAATGTGCCAAGATCATTGTTGCACCTGTAGATTATACATTCTGCAACCTTTGATTTAAATGGTTCATTGATTTTCATGTATTGTGTGTTGTGTATGTTTATAGGCTATTTCATTTGAATCATTCAGTATTAACTGTCTAACTACAAACTGAGAAACCTACACTAGCTCTACTGCACTAAGACAGAGATTCCCGAACTTTGTTGATTCAAATGTCCTTCAACAATTAGTCAGAGTGCCCACTTGGAGGAACAACATCATAGATTTTGTTGTTAGTAATATAGGGGTGCCTTGCACCATTCCTTGTGTATCTTTGTCACTTGTTAGGTCTGACTAAAAAGCTGTCTCCTTCAAAATTAAATTGAAGCCAGAGATCCCTTCCACATAAGGTACCTTTAGAAAATTCTCTAAGGCAACCTACTTACATAAAAGTGATGCATTGGAAGCTTTAAATCCCCACCAAGCCAAGTTAACGACGTATATCTGTGTAAACATATACTGTCAATCTATACCAACACATAAAGAGCTGCAGTGATGCAGCCAT
Organism: Protopterus annectens; assembly: GCF_019279795.1. Taxonomy (NCBI): domain Eukaryota; kingdom Metazoa; phylum Chordata; order Ceratodontiformes; family Protopteridae; genus Protopterus; species Protopterus annectens. The sequence continues at coordinate 204,538,075 of NC_056729.1, forward strand.
ACCATGTAGAAACAAATACATGGCAAACCTCAGAAAAAAAATCCCCCTTGGTGGAACCATAACATCAACAAGATTTAGAATAACAGAAAGAGAATTGTGACCAAAAGAAAGAAGAGTAATTCCCAGAATGACAGAGACCTCATCACTGAAATAAATAACTCAGAAGCTTATTAAAATTCATCAAAGTCAGGGTTGTGGCTATAACAGCCAACCAAGCCAAAGACAATCTCAAGGCCTTTTTTAGTTATGTTCAAAATCTCAGAGGCACAATGCAGCAATGCACTGAGCTGACTGTGAACAATGCTGTTTACACTGAGGCTGAAGATATAGCTAACCAGCTGGCTTATAAAGTCAACTCATACATTGCCCCTCTCTCCCCTCCATTTAGCCCCAAAGATACACCTGATACTGACATGTCTCCAGCTATCAAATAGAACCAACTTCCAAAAGCACTATTAAAAGCCTGAACATATCCATGGAAGCATCTTAAATAGCAAGAAGCAGGATTTAGCCACACCCCTTACAACAACACTGTACAGCCTCAGCCTCGATAGATTATTTGTACCAACTAAATGGGAACAGCAGTCATTCCCCTACATAACTGAAGAACTTACATAGATACAGGCTGTTACAGACCCATAAGTCTGACCAGCCTAATATGGAAGCCATAGAAAGACTTGTAATGGAACAAATCAAAAAAGACATAGGAAACTTCCATCACTAGATCTCCCTTACTTTGGATTTGTCAAGGGCAAGTCATACTTACTCATCCTGGTGGACTTCTTTGAAAAGGTCAATGAAGCAATGAATGAATGTAGAACAATATACACCACATACTTTATCTGGTCAAGGTGTTTGAAGCAATCCCAAACTTGAACATAGTATGTAAGCTAAATAAACTTGGAGTAAACCCCTACATCATCAGATGGACTGAAAACTGGCTCACAGATAGCATCCCCTATTTTGATCTCCTGCATCCTATCTCCACAAAGAGGCAGAGTTCTGTTCTGGACTTCTCCTGTTTGGTATCTACTTCTCTGAAATAAAAAGCCAGTACCAAAGGGCTCTAGCTGGCTCAGAATGATTTATCTATTCTGCAGGAAGGTTTGTCCCAAATAAAAAACAGTTTCCCGAATCATAGATTGAAACTTAATGAAAAAAACATGCATTATCATAGCCTCTGGGAACTCATTTACCCTGAGGAACTATCACAGTAACAATATACCCCAAGAGTTCAAAGAGTTGTTTGTGATTTGGAAGCTTATGTGGACAGTGGCCTACCTTTTGACAGACATGTGCCCACTGACATAACAGAGTCCTCCGATACTGCATGACTTTTTAAACAAAGGAATTGGGACTAGATCTATAGATGTCATACAGTTATTCCCATTTCTTCAGCTCTCATTAGGTCAGTCATTGCCTACAATGTCTCTTTCAACATATACCTGTCTAGACACATACAAAAACTGGAATGCCTACAGAGATACCTTACTGAAAGGATACAAGGCCTAAATAATACATCCTGGATGGACTGTCTCAAAGCTGTGCTACTCTACTCAATGTCTTGCAGACTGGTAAGATGTCATGTGTGTTTGGCATCGAAGCCATCCTCTGACCCAGCACTAAGGGATCTACTGCACATCAAACTGCATCAGAAATATACAGGTTCTAAACCTCTTCTGCAACATCAACAGAACAGTTTGCAGGGACAGATATATCTCACAGAAGATACCACTACGATGGGACAGGCTCCCCGTCCACAAAATACATAGATCATCCTTGGGCATATTCAAGAGCAACTTGGATGTATGGATGGGTATTAGAAAATGTACCCAAAGACTACACTCTGAGGTACTAATGGATAGAGGCAGCTACTAAATGCCTTCTCTCATGCATGAGTCCCCTAAAAATATCTATGGGAAGACCTCAGTTATTCTCGCTAGGGCTAATATATAATTATCCACCATGAAATGGATGAAGGCAATCTAACACCCAGTGGGATAGGTTGTTTCAAGCACAAAAAATAGAAATTGGCTAGGCTTAAAATGGACCAGAAAAGTAGCTAGCCGAGTAATTACCTATGAATTTATGAACCATTCCTTAAAGACTTCTGACATAAGCATTTTCTGCAATTTGTATTTAACATTAGGGGAGCTTAACTATTGTGGATAAAACAGTGATGACAGATACAATCTGTAAATTGTATTTCAATGTTTCTGTTTTCAACAATTAATAAACAGACACTGAAATGAAACACTGCATGTGAAAATAATTTGTAATTTTAATATATCTGTAGCATTGCCACTTTCATTTTTTGCTATTCTTGTAATTTTTGTTATAAACTGTTCAAACTTTTTATTGATGCATCTTTATGTGAAATCCCTACACATCCATGCAAGCTGTGATAGCACAAAAATTAACAGGCTTGGCTACACTAACTGGTATGAGTCCTTGGCTGCTATTACCTATCTTTCGTCTTATATCTCAAGGACATCAGTTCCTATACATCTCTGCAAGCTGTGATAGCACAAAAATTAACATGCTTAGCTTTGTTAACTGCTACCAGTCCTTCACTGCTATTACCCATCTTTCATCTTATGTATGTGCCATTTAACTGTATTTTTAATTAGTTACATATTCCAGGCATACACTGCACATTAACACTAACAAAAGAACAACACACGAATGAAATAAAGGTATAGCAGTCAAAAAGTAGATAAAATGCATCTGTTGAAGTTTGCTATTTTACGTAAATGAAAAGCGCTTAATGGTTAATAAATAAGGCTTTTCATCTACTTTTGACTGCCATACCTTTATTTCATACACTGCACATTTCTGGCTCACTCTTATTATTCCTGTCCTCAGCTCTCAGCAGCACTCCGTTAGTAGAGCACCCTTTCTTTAATCTTTCTCAATATCTAGTGATAATACATGACTGTAAAGTCATAAAGCCTGCTTGACTGCCTTGGCTCTCTTAATTTCCTCTTTTGCCCACTTTCCAGTATGTTCCCATTGCTATCTGCCTTATCTCTTCCCACCCACATGTATTTACCTCCGTTCATTTCTCTGCCCATTTAACTGTCCAAACTAAGCTATCTCTCCACTGTCCTCACTACTATACTCCCTTCTCTTCTTGCACCTTTCTTTTATCTGTTCCCTGCACCTTCTTCCTCTTGCACATCTTCATCCTACTAATTCCTGACACTATTTCAGCCTATTTACAGTGTGAACTCCCTGCCCAGCAACGATGTCTTTATACTCAACAACCTTGCAATAACTCTAACTTTAGGTACTTACTGATTGTTTCTATTGGCTCTCAAATTCTGGATGGATTAGGTCCATACTCTTTTCTATTTATTTCTTTTTCTTTGACACCAACCTTAACACTTTTCTTTATTTTTTCTCACTCTTCCCCATACTGTCATCATGCCTTGCAAATTTATAAGCACACGCTTGCATTCCCTGCCATATTTCTCACTTCCTCTCTTTCTGGCTGCCCGCTCCATGTTCCGGTGATGTGAAAACATATCTAATTGGATTAGATTCTGCATTTGACTACATTTTTAAGTTAAAAAGAAAGGTAAAACACTGTTTTTGTTGTAGAAACAGGTATTTGCTCATTCAATCTCACTCTCCTTGCTCAAGGAATGAACTGTGTAACAACTGCTGTTTTGTTTCAGTTGACATGAGAAGTCACAAGCAAGCTTTTTCACCTTATTATTGTTTAAAGTTGCTATTTGCATACCATAATATTGTTAAATAATTTCTGAGCCTATATGAATTATTTACTAGTCTGAACAACATAGTGTTTTCCTAATGGTGTTGCATTGCTAGGTATTGAAAGGTCTTCACCATTCTCATAATATGGTATGAGGTATTTTCCACTGTAATGGTATATATATGGGTACAAACACTTTTGCATTTTAAAATTGAAAGTAATGTGCTGACCTAGTACCTAATTGTTTTATTTTCCCTGTGCTGACCTAGTACCTAATTGTTTGTTTATTTTCCTGTTCTGTTATCCTTTTTACACCCTGCTTATTCACTGCATCTCTTGCCATTGCTGTTTCAAACAGCAAGAAATATTGTAGTCATCTAAACTTTCACCTCTTTCCCTCCTCATAGATCTCAAGAACGTGAATTCCTATACATCCCTGCAAGCTGTGATAGCATGAAAATTAACAGGCTTGGCTATGCTAACTGCTACCAGTCTTTTGTTGCTATTACCCATCTTTCATCTTTTTTATATGCCATTTAACTGTATTTTTAATTATCTCAATATTCTGGTCATATGCTGCACATTGCCAGCTCACTTTTATTATTCCTGCCCTGAGCTCTCAGCAGTACTCCGATAGTAGAGCACCCCCCCCCTTTAATCTTTATCGCTATCTAGTAATAATACATGACTGTAAAGTGGTAAGGCCTACTTTGCTCCCTTGGCTCTCTTAATTTCCTCTTTTGCCAACTCCCCAGTAAGTTCCCTATTGCAACCTGCCTTATCTCTTCCCACCCACATGTATTTACCTCCGTTCACTTCTCTGCCCATTTAACTGTCCAAACTAAGCTATCTTCCCACTGTCTTCACTACTATACTCCCTTCTCTTCCTATACCTTTCTTTTATCTGTTTCCTGCACTTTTGTCCTCTTGCACATCTTCATCCTACTAATTCCTGACACTATCTCAGCCTATTTACAGTGTGAATTCCCTGCCCAGCAACCCTGTCTTTATACTCAACAACCTTGCAATAAGTCTTACTTTAGGTACTTACTGATTGTTTCTATTAGCTCATGATTTCTAGATGGATTCGTTACAACCTGCTCCATTTGCCCTCACTTCACTCGGGCTCACTACACCCCCCTACCCTCACCCCAAACACCACCCGCCCCAACTACAGCTAAACTTAAACATCAGTAATTCCTCCCCATATTTACATCCAGCAAATCCTCACCCTTCTTTTTCCCTCAAATTTCTCTAAACTCCGCTCCCATTTCCAGTCCCACTAGTCTACATTCACTTTCTTCACACTATCAAAATATCCACCTATTAATGTCCACCTGCTACTATCACACCTAGACAACTCCTCTCCTCACTGCCAGTCCTAAACATACCCTGCAATGCACTAACCAAATACACATCTTCTAATCCTATCACTTCTCTCCATACTCCTTTGTCTGCAAGCCTATCTCACTATCCTGAACCCCATCTCCTTCTGACCTCATTATTCCACCACCTTCATCTCTCATCCAACACTCCTTACAAGCTATTCTGATATATCTCCCACCCTTTATCTAATGAACCCCCTCCACAAGTACAAACCAAAACTCACACCTCTCACAAACAGGGTCTTCATAACCCCAACAAGCTACACAATCAAATCCTTTCAACAACTCAACACCAAAACTCACACAAAGCAAGAGTGTTTATCTTATGTATTTAGCTTCACTACTCTTCCTCCATCAGGAGACATACATCCCATCCCAGGCCCCGCTACCTCCAATATGTCGTCACCACCTTTTGGAACTAATTCACACAAATCCATTCACATGGTAACTATTAATAGTCAAAGTATTCACAACCAAATCTCCAGTTTACATTCCTTGATAGCCCTCAACCAATCTGACATAATTGCCATCATCAAAACATGGTTAAAAGCATACATTAAAGACTTTGAATTTCTCCCCCAGGCTATCAGGATATCAGATCTGACAGACCTAACAAAAAGGAAGGCAAAGTGACACTAGTCTTCCATAGCTCATTAAACATAATACCCTCCACAAATCCAATTCCACAATTCGGAAACATAAAAATCACCATTGCTCTCCTAAAGATTAAGAACTACAAAAATCTTTGTATGATGGCTGTCTACATATCCCCTGGAAATGATATCCCTCTACTAGAAGAAATTCTAGCCTGGACCTCTACCAACATTAAAAATGAAACTGTTATCCTAGGTGATGTAAATATTAATTGGACCAATCTCAACTCTAACTCTCATAACACTAATATTAACCTATTCAACTTTATGTAATTCATAAACAAGCCTACCTGACCTAACAAAGATACCTCTGGATCCAACCTAGACTGGATTATCGTCTCCAACCCCAATAAAATATCTGAAGCAGGCAACCTTCCAAACACACTGAGTGAGCACCTCCCTGTTTATATCCGTCATGCCCCCCTCAACCCTTCTAAACCAACACTTGTGCAAACAGACAACAAATCTACTGACATTCTCAAAAATATTAACTGGCACTTATTAAAAACTCTTCCACTAGACAATGCAGTAGATTATTTCAACACTACATTCCTGGAAATTCTAAACAGCCTCACTAGGCTCTGCATAAAACAGATCAAAACTAACTATGCTCCTTGGCTAACCAAATTCACTAAAAATGTGATGCATCTTAGAGATAAAATCTTGAAACATTATCAAACTAATAAAAAACCAAGACACCCTGACTCACTTTAAACAGCTCCATAAGTAAGTAAAAAATGGTGCTTAAAGAAAATAAAGCCCACTATACAGTATTGCAGTCTAACCATAACCCCCCCCCCCAATTCTGGAACTCTATCATCTCTCTCCTGAATCCCAGCACAAAAAAACAATCATTGTCCTCACCCTGACAAATCTGTGCATGAAACTGCCTCCCTCTTTAACTCTTTCTTTATAAACTCAATAGCCACTGCCTTCTCTCATAGCAATAACAACATAAATGACACAGCTTCACCAAAAATATCTCCACCTTCCCCTCCTCTACTCCTGAACCCTTTCACCATTCCACTCCTTATTTCACCATCAATCCCATTTTTACCACAACTATCAAAAGACTACTCCTTTAGCTCAAACCCTGCTGTAACGCCCCAGACAATTTACCACCAACATTTCTAAAGATTGCAGCTGAAGCCTTTGCATTCCCTATAAGCATCTTAATCAACAGATCCATTTAAGAATCTTATGTGCCCAAGTTATGGAAAAAAGCCTTCATTCTCCCTCTTCACAAAGGAGGCAAAAGGAATGATATCTCCAACTTTTTACCTATTTTTATCCTGTCTCCTGTCTCTAAGAACTTGGAAAGGTGCATTCACCTTCAGCTAATGCCAGACCTACTTCAAAACCATCTCCTGCATTCCACACAACATGATTTCAGACCTAGCCACAGTACTACCACTGCACTCATTTATTTCCTGGACACTTTTAACAGAACCCATGATAATGGCAAAATAGCATCTAATATATTCTTAGATCTATCATAAGCATTTGACACAGTTTCCCACCCATTGCTACTATCACAACTCTCCTACTTGGGACTATCTGACACAACTCTTAACTGGCTCTCAAGCTATTTAAAAGACAAACAACAGGCCATCAAATGGCAGAACTCTATCTCTTCCTATCTCCACCACTACTGGGGTTCCCCAAGACTCCATACTTGGTCTCCTCCAATTCAATATTTTCATTAACAATTGTCACACATCAGGGACCAATGGAGCCCTTATCCAGTATGCAGATGACTCTACCATGATCTTCACAGCAGACTCTATCTCTGAACTCCAACTCAAAACCCAAGCTGCCTTCTCCACCACTGAGTCCTGGGTGTTTAATAACCACCTATCCCACAACCCTAATACATCCAAGATCATGCTTTTCTCCATTAAAAAGTCTATCCTGTTGGACAAAACCATATTTAATATCTACTCCCAAACTAAAGTCCTAATATAAATTGTCAGCCAAATTAAACTTCTGGGAGTAACCATAGATCAGCAACTAAAATTTGATATTTACCTACAACAAAATATCAAAAAAAAAAACATCAAAGCCTTGGAATGCTCTATAAGCACAACCAATACCTTAGCCCCTCTTTCAAGCAAACAATTCCCTCTACTTACCTACTCTCTTTCCTAATTTATGGTGCCCCACTACGCACCAACCTCCAAACCACTCTAAAAGCCAGACTTGAGACTTGTTTTAATAAAAATTGCAAAATTCACAACAAATTCAAAAAACTCCTCCCATCACTGTACTGCTCTTCTTCCCCTAAAATGGCTCAAACTTCCGAACTGCTACTTGCTACAGCTGACAAACTTATCTTTAAACCTTCTGCCTGTCCTGCCCTTAGTTCAATCTTCACTTTTTATCTTACAAATAGGTCCCTTAGATCAGAGAATCAGCAACTTCTTCAGGTTCACAAACTTAACCTGCCACCAAGCCAACTTCTCTTCTTTTACTCTTTAGCCAAAAACTGGAATGCTCTCCCAGTAGTATCAGAACAATCCAAAATCCTGCCCACTCCAAAACTTCTCTCCACACTTACCTATCTTCCACCTGGAACAATTGCTGCATTCAACCCCCTTGAACACCTATCTCACTTGGCACATTCTCCCTTACACACATAATTTTTCTGTGCAATACCACTGTACTGCTATTTGTGCTTACAATCTCACTAGTCCAATTAATGTTAAGAAATGCTTTACTATCATTGTATATAATTTTCTTTGTACTGAATGTGATTACAACTCTGTTATTTTTACATTGTCAGACAATGCCATACTACTTCTGTACATAATTTTATGCTGAATGTACTTTTAATTGTACTGAGGAGCATTTCTCCCCGGGCCTCCACTGAAAACAGACACAGTATGGCCCAGTAGACCTTTCCGGTTATCAAACTGCAATTAATCAATTAATTAAGTAATCAATTAAATGCATTGTTAAATGGGTCTCGATATCACAGGCAATACTTGTAATAAATCTGCTGACTCATGACTCCATAAGGCTATTTTATATATCTGTATGTAAAGGGCTGTATTTTCAGAAAAACACTATTTCATGACAATCATTATTTTTAATGAAAAATATTTTGTTAATATATTCTGTGTAATGATATTTAAATAATAAACATCTCTCTGATATAGAGAAATCCAAAGACTTGCTGTATTTGAAGTAACAATGACAGTGTTTATTTATTTCAAGTCATTTGGATTGCTTTCAGAAATTCTTACAGTTTCAAATGAATACTTTTAGTTATTTTTGAATGCATCTTTATTAAACCTTCCATAATCCACATTCATTCATATTGGTAACATGTTATGGTTCAGAAAACCTTTGATAATGCAACATATAACAGACAAAAGCAATCCCTTTATAGGTAAGTACACAAACTCACACCCCCCATTTTTGCATCATTGTTATACACACCATTCTTGATGACCCACAATATGACATTATTTATTGGTTGGGAAATGTCTCTTACCCCCTTTTTAGCATAGCAAACCATATCTTGCATATTTAATGGACACATTTATCTTCTACTAAAACAACACATTTGATAAACAAGCCCCTTTTACGTTTACGGTCTGAAGTCTCAAGTAGATTATCACTGCTTTCCTTTCCTTGAGGTTGTCAATGGATGAATATAGCATCCCAAATTTTCTTCTCCTCAAACCAAGCCCTTTCAATCTGAATACTCCTTACTTTGACTAGGTAACAGTGCCGTCTCTGTCTTTTCAATCATTTGTATATATGAAGTATGAAATATATGTATTGCTTTCAAGAAATATTATTCAATAACACTACCATTCATACTGATCAAGTCCACTTGGAATCAGTTTAGCACTCTTTGTGAGGGACTGCATGTATTGTCTTTGCCATTGTCCTGGTAGTGCTTTTCACATTTTAAATAACTAACTTAACAGCCATGCATCTCTAGTTCATACTAGTTTAACTGTATCAATCATATTTCCTAGAGGAATTAAACCAAGAATCCAAAACAGCAAGCCTTCTTTATTTGGTTAACAGTCTTCTACTATCCCAATATATTGTGTCTATTAAAACCTCATACATATTCTTGAGGGACAAGCACCTCCATTCTATAATGTAAATGCAATGTAATGTAAAGGTAGTAGATAATCTGCCCCTGTATAATACGGTTGGATAGCTACTCCTATACCCCATTATCATGAGTTTATAGTACTAATGCTAATATGACAATAGTTTCACAAATATGTGGATATCACACTGCATTACTAAAATTGTATTTTAATCTAAATTAAAATTACTAAAATTTCAAATTACTAAGAAAAAAGTATTATGTTTAGTTCTAAACATGACAAATAAATAAATAAATATAAAGAAAAAACCTGGCTGGAATTCTGAATGGATTACCACAAAAAGTATACCTTTCTGATTCACACACGTCCCTACAGCTGTAATTTTCTACTAATGGGGCCATCAGCATGGAGGGTGTTCTCAGTGGCTGTTGTGAATACTAATGAGACAATCTGGGGAAGCTTCCATTGCTAATTAGCCATCTGCATTCCTGTAGCTATCAATTTACACTGTGATTTATTTAAGAGAATCACTTAGGTATGTAAATTACTACAGTATGTGTGAAAATTGCACATTGTCAAATGATAGCAGTCACCAATTTACTTCAAAGCATTATGTCAAAGTGCAAACGTTCTTCGAAGATGTGGAGTGGAGGATGTTTATGTGTGCATATTGAAGCGCATGCGGGTTACTGTAGGGGCACCATGAAGTTGGATGAATGTATGTGTGAGTGTCTGCCTGAGTCTTCACAGAAGGCACGTGTGTGTGTGTGTGTGTGTGTGTGTGTGTGTGTGTGTGTGTGTGTGTGTGTGTGTGTGTGTGTGTCTGTGTGAACCTCTGAATGTATGTTTGAGTGTAGTGGGGTGCCTGTGCCAATTTATTGCATTGCATGTTTTGCCAGTACAAACACCAGCAGTGTCACAGGTCTGACAGTTCTATTGGTAAAAAATGTTATTCATTGATATACTAATGAGTCAGTAATGAAGTTTTCCTCATTACAGCTAGCTCTGTGTCTGAATTTCATTTTAAACCAGTCATATACATGCCTTCTGCAAAGACAGACATGGTAAGAGTTGCGGGAGCTAGGACTGACTCTAAACCAGTTACAAGTGGCGTTCCCCAGGGATCAGTCCTAGGTCCCCTCCTGCTCGGCATATACTTCTCAGAGGTACAGGCAAGCACAGGAGGTCTATGGCTGACCAAATTCACAGATGACTGCAAACAAGGGGCTATAATTGACTCTCTGGCTGATACAGACATCCTCCAAAAGGGTCACACTGAGGCAGATATCTGGTGTCAAAACCGTGGCCTCAAGCTAAATGCCGAAAATTGCATAGTCATCCCCTTTGGAAAAAACAAAGTACCCACAAACTACCACATAGGTGGTAGCCCCCTAAATATGGAAGATGTAATAAGGGATCTGGGGACCCAAGTAGATAGTAATCTCTCCTTTGATAATCACATTGCCAAAGTGGTTAGAAAATCCTTCTATGTGGCCCACCTAATCACAAAAGGGTTTGCATCCAGATCAAAAGAAGTCATTGTGCCCCTCTATGCATCACTCATCAGACCCAGCATAGAGTACGAGGCCCCATTTGGGATGTACCTTACATGACACCTGCAACAACTGGAAAGACCACAGAAGTACCTCACCAAGAGGATCACTGGCCTCAAACAGATGCCCTATGCAGCTCGACTTAAAGAAACTCCAGCTATACTCAGTTGCATATTGCCTACTCAGAGGTGATCTATGATTGACATACAAGGCCATGTCCAACTCAGAATTGATGGACTTGCTCCACCTAAAGAAAACCATATCCCCTTGAGTCACACACTCTAGGGATCTAAAGCTCACCACAACAATAAATAGGGCATGCTGGAGAGATAGGTTCCTGTCCCAGAGACTTCCCATTCTCTGGAACAAGATTCCAGTCTACATTAGGCAGAGCTCCTCACTAACACTCTTTAAGAGAAACCTTGATGAGTGAATGGGAAATAGAAAGTTTACCCCAGGGATCACTTCAATGGCTCTGCTGGACAGAGGCACAGGGAACTAATCTAAGGGGGCGTCGAAAGCCAACACAATTCCAGCTAGGCTTATGAATGCCTTCTGGCAGATAGCCTAGTACCTACCAATGAATCTATGAACCTATGACCTACCTGCTATATCCATTTTATGTGAACAGTAGACATTTATCTTAATCCCTAGGAGAATTTATATGACTGTGATATTTGCTTAGTTTTAAAATCAGCAAAAATTGCATCTGCAAGTTTGTTCTGAACCAGAGGACAAAAATGGTGGCCTACAGACACTGTGTGTTTATCTATCATTATAGGACCTTAGAAACCATTTGGAATTTTCTATCAAATTTGTCAGAATATTTTGACATTACAGTTAGCAGCAGCATGCACTTTCCTGGTGATTTTGTTCATGAGTTCTTAGGTAAGTACTAGCACAATGCCCTTGTGGCCCATTTTAAGTCTAGCCATTTTAACTTTTGATGATTGCATTAACCTGCCCGTTCGGTGTTAGACTGGTCTTGCCCATCCCATGGTTGATAAATATATATTACTCCCTGAGAGAATAAGTGGGTTATATGTTCACAAGGCTGTGTGGGGTTTGGCATAAATCTAACAACTGAAAATGTCAGTATACAGGAGAAATGTCCATGATTTTTTTTTAATATTATGAGAAGCTAATGCAGACTGATTCTTGGCATGAATTTTGTACCCAGCACTAAACAGAAATCATATACCAGCACTTTCTAATTAGAGTAAATTACAGCAATTCAGATTGGAAGACTGAAATTTCTCTAAAATAATGCAATGAACACATAAGTAAAACATGCTGAAATACATCCTCAGTGTGTCAGTTCTTTATAAAACTTTCAGATTATTATACTATGTCACCATTGTATAACATTTATTTATGTTACTATTCCACTATTAAGGGCTTAAATATATTTCAAGTTTGAATTTCTTCTGTTAGTACAGAGATTTTTACTAATGGCTCCTTCAACTGGCTAAAAAAAAGAGCACCACTGTGAAGAAATACACATCTATGTGACTTTTACTTTGCACTCTCATCATACTACAGATGCACTCTGGATATTTATTGCATCCCCCACCCTGACCATAAGTCGCATAACTTAATGGGAAATTGAGTGCAATACAACTTAAAATTCTGTAACACAGAAATCCCTGTATGCATTTCTGTATCCACACACATACTAATTGATTTTGACACGCAGAAATTTGAGTTAAGTTTAAAATGCTTATTTTATATTGAATTTTGAATAATTCCCACAAAGTAATGGAATATATTTGCAAGGTACATGGAGGATTTTGATTTAAAAAGGTGGCCATTTCTGGTTGTATAACCTGTACACGGTCTTGACCAGTCAGTATCATTGGGTTGACCCTCTACTGTTTAATCATCAGCTCTGGGACCTGTTTGTGTGAGAAACAGATTTAAACACTTTTGTGTCCTAGAGGACATGTGGATGATATTATTTACTACTTCTAGTACAGACACTACTATCACCAATTATCAGTCTGCTAAAAGAACTGCTAGAAGGTGAAAAAAGCTGTAGCCAAGGTGAAAAAGGTTTTGAAACTGCCATGGAAAGCATAATTGTATAGTTTTCATACTTTCACTTAGCCTGATGCTTCTCTTTCCTGAAGTATCAGGGCAAATTAGAAAAATAAATAAAATGATGGTAACCCCACACACACACACACACACACACACACACACACACACACACACACACACACACACACACACACACACACACACACACACACACACACACACACACACACACACACACACACACACACACACACACACACACACACACACACACACACACACAAACATATTTGGTAATTTGTACTGAATAGACAGATATCCTCAAAGACAGATGTGAAAGAAGAACCTGTGCTCGGCCCATGAACAATTTCTAAAATAAACTGACATTGCCTATATTGACAGTATAGCATGCCAACACATATGACACAAATGACTATTTAGAAAAATTCAAGCCCTACACAATGAGATACTTTTGTAAGACTGTATCCAGACAGTTTATACTAACTAATATAATATAATGTCTCGTTGCTATTCAAAAACAAGCACACTGAATGGAAATCCCAACCAGTGTGCCTGTTGTAAATCAAGAATATATTAATAGAAAAAAGGTCAGCCACTCTAGTTCCACTGAGCAGCCAAACTTTCTATTGGCATATGCCGGGGGACAGATCAAAATAAAAGACAAATCAGGTACATTCTGCAAAACAAAAGAAACAGAAACACACCTGATTTTCATAGTATTTATGTGCTGCTCCTCATAAAATCTCAATAAAAAAACAGCAATAGGGATTCTCTTGTCTCTGCTGCTTCTCCTGCACTGTGCAAGAGAAAGTCCCATACGCAGGAGCAGTACATCAGCCCACAGAAGAATGAAGTGCCTTTATACAAATAAATTATTTAAGGAAGGTAAGCAATTTCTTTCTTATATAATGTCACTCTAAAATACCAATAATCCACGACTGTGTGGGGATATATAAGGCTTTGCCCTTGTGATCAAACCACGTCAACTGTGGGTAAATCCTGATATACCCAACATAGACGTGTGTGTGAGTGTGTGTGCGTGTGTGTGTGTGTGTGTGTGTGTGTGTGTGTGTGTGTGTGTGTGTGTGTGTGTGTGTGTGTGTGTGTGTGTGTGTGTGTGTGTGTGTGTGGGTGTGTGTGTGTGGACATTAAATACTTACAAAATATATACACATATAGTTCGATGTAAAATGCATCTTTAATCAGCAATTGCATATCATACAGCAACTATGAAACATCAGAGGGATTGACGATTTAAAATACGGAAATATATATTCTCTCTGTGTGTTGATAGATGAAAATGAAGAATTTAGTATAACTGGAAAATGACCCAGATACTTAGATCTGTCTCATTTCCTACTGTCCCAAAGTTCAGATAATTATGAATTTCTCTGTGTACATCTTATTATGCAATAAGAATTGTGTAAAAGGCACTTTAATGATTTTTTTTTCATAATTGGTTGCTAATGTTGAGTGTTTTAGTGAAAATATTCAAATTAACAGAGAGAGGAACTAAAAATGGCTAATAACTGAGTAGAATCCAAAAGAGAAATCCAAAATCCAAATACTCAACTATGCAAAACAGGTCTCTAATTAATATGATTTTGATACATAAGAGAAAACAGTTCAAGTCTGATTGCCTCAATTTAAAGTCATACTCTTTCAAGTGTCTCATGATTTTGATTAAAATGCAAAACATTGCACTAGTTTCCTTAGTAAACAGGCTCGACATTGGAATTTCAAAGAAATGCCAAAAGCTAAAATGATATGTCAAAGACATATTAGTGAATCCAAAGTAAAGAAATTCAGTGCAAGAATCTCAAGGAAAGCATCAAGTCATTGTGCAGGTTCTTTTAAGGGTTATAGTCATATAAAAGCCAATCTTCTGACAATGAGAAAATGTGCAGTATGTGAGAAGTTAAACAATTTTGCCTGGATGCAAAAGACCAAATCAGGATGCCAAAATGTGCTACATGGGTAATAAAATCCCAACATTTTATAACGTAATTATTTATAACAGTTTCTGGAAGTTTGTCAGCATGAGTTACACAGCTGTTGTAGGCTATAGTGTTTTAATGGCCATTTATTTTCTATTTATTTGGTTTAACCCCATGTGTAGTACTACATGAGAAATGGAGTAGCTTTGATGCTTATGTTTTGTTAATACCATTATACTCGAATTCATAATATTTATATGGTTTGCTTGCTTATGTAAATGTTTGTTATATGGAATACCACATATTAAATACTTTAATAAAGCACAGGTCTGTTTTTCAGAAATTGAAAAGGGGAGGTTAGTAAGATCTTTATGTGTGCACGTGTATATATATAAATATGTACATACACATACACACACACACACATATATATATATATATATATATATATATATATATATATATATATATATATATGTGTGTGTGTGTGTGTGTGTGTGTGTGTGTGTAGGATCAGGCCAGAAAAAACAATCTTACAATAAAGGACAGGCATTGCACTAGCCAGTTCTACAAAGTCCACTGAAAGTGAAGAAGCAATTAGCATTATCAAAACACTGAGATAGTACAGAGGTTTACCCATACAATTTCTTATCTAGTTACATAGTGTGATTAACTTCACCAAGACCTTTATCTGGCAGACACAGCCCAGATGAAACAAAGCATTACAAGTGCATAGATCTATTACAAAAGTAAATGAAAGGCTTTGCTCTAATTGATGCATAGAGGAAATGTGCACCCTGGTGACACCGGATATACTGCACACTTAATTTATCTTAAGAAAGTTTAGATTGTATTATTATGTTGGTTTAATATCAAAATCTAAAGTTTGATGTAAAATCAGCTGAAATGTTACCTTTCCCTATATCTGACCATAACATTCATCGCATTAAAATGGTCTGTGTAGGATGACCTTCCAGGTCACCATTATAGAGTTCAGGTCCAATTATTCTGTGTGACTCAGAATGTATAAGGTTTACTGAAACAATTTAACTGCTCTTTTACAAACTTATCCCTATTAAAGTACGACTCCTCAGGCTACACATAAACCTTTAAAACTATAATTACACGCAGTATGCTAGCATGCGGAAGAAAGAAAGAAAGAAAGAAAGAAAGAAAGAAAGAAAGAAAGAAAGAAAGAAAGAAAGAAAGGAAGGAAAAAGCCAAAATTATCGCAGATGGTTCCTACATCAAGTGCAACAAAGCAATTTTTAAGAATAAAGATTTAATTTAGGAGAAGCAAACAAATAAGAATTTAGATAATTTGTTTCTTTAATTTATTTAAGTTACTCAGAAAAGCTGTTATGTATGCCACAGTTCAAAAGAAAGCTGTTGTTGTTTTAACATGCAACACTGACACTATATGTATACACACACCCATATATATATATATATATATATATATATATATATATATATATATATATATATACACACACACACACACACACACACACACACACACACACACACACACACACACACACACACACACACACAAAACTGGCAGATGGCGTAATTGTTATATTTTTAATAAGATAATTAAATATTGATTCACTGGTTGGATTTAAAAGTTTTCAGATGCTAAGATCTGTTTTTGACTGCATTATCTTAATAATTTAACTTCACAACTGTTACCAGCATTTTGAGTGGTTTAAATCTGTTTAGCAGTGAAAGTTTCCAAGAATAATGAGAGAGCCGGCATATGCATATCTAACAAACTAAGTTTTTAGGATTCCTAGTACTAGATGGCTTACCTGAAGTCAAATGATTAGATGGGAGAATCAACTTCTCCTTTTGATGTGGAGGTATATGGGAAGGCTGGAAATCCCTTACCATTCAAGCATCTTCTATCAGAAGCCAAAAGTATTCCATAGGCAAACAGGAATAAATAGTATGGAATATCAGAACATGATGGCTGTAGTCCTTTCATGAGACACTGTATATATGGAAGCATATTCTTAGAGCAACTGACAATATTATCTTCAGTGAACTCGGTATTTTTCTAACTAGGGGAAGTTATGACAAAAGGAAAAAAAAATCCTTTCCAGCTGATGATATTGGAACTATGGTTTATTTTTCATAGTAAGACAGATTGGACATGGAGTCAATGGGAATACAAAAATACACAGGCATATGTTCCTACAGAATATTTTCTTTTTCATGTGTGATAAATAAACCATGAATGACTATTAAATTTCATCTGTATCATTAGACACCATGTTCAAGCATTTTCCTTCTTGTCTGTTTGAAGGTTATCAAGACAAAAGAACCTCCTGCGCGGTAGCAACTGCACGGCTCAGAAAACTTGACTGTCAGGAACAAAAAGATGCAGAGCCAGCAAAACGGTGACAGAAATTTTATATGAAATAAAAATCACAGCATATTACAAACCGGTTTCGGCTGGCGTAGCACAGCCTTCTTCAGTGTACAAAAAGTGAATACAAAAGACAATAGCTGAATATATAAGGATAGCAACAATCCCATTGGTTGATATTCACAAATGTTCATTGAGTCCTGGTGGGAACAATGCACCTAATCTAATTATCCATTTCCTTTCCTTTGCATTGAGAATAGAGTGCCCCTGCCATTTATTGGCCCTATTGCCAAAAATCATATCAATAATAATGAAATTAAATTTACTAGTTGGATGCACTGTGGTGTGTTTATACAAAGCATTGTATATCTTTTTTTGTTTTATATTGCTTTGATGTTCAGAGATTCTAATTCTGAGGGGTCGGGATGTTTGTCCAACGTAAAAAGCACCGCAACTGCACGAAGCTAAATAAATTATCCAATCGCTAGAGCAGTTGGAAAAAAATTTTAAATCAAAAACTCTTGGACAATTACGTGTGGAAAATTGTTTGGACTTTCGTATGTATTTGCAATTGTTGCAATGTCCACAAGGAAAACACCCCTCTAAGGGCTCCCCTGTCAATGTTGTTTGTATCAATTCACATGATCTGTTGTCTTTGTGTTTGTAATGATTGAAAAAAGCATTTAAATTCTTCCCTTTTCTATAGGAAAAGAGACAACTTTCTGGAATGATAGTGTTTAACTCCATGTCACATTGTAAAATGTTCCAGTGTCGCCTTACACTATGGATAAGACGATTTGAATTACGTGCAAACGTAGTAGTAAATCTAATAGGTTGACTAGTGGAGTTTGTACGTGTCTTATATGTTAACGGATCACTTCTATTCAAAGAGCTGACCTTATTGCTAGCCATGGCAATGTTACCACTTGTGTACCCACGTGATCTAAATCTATTGGTAATGTCTGATTTATGTTTCAGATAGGTGCTGTCCTCAGAACAGATGCGTTTCGCACGTATGAATTGTGACTTAGGTATGTTACGTGCAATGTGGGGTGGGTGATAACTGGAAGCATGTAAGATTGTATTGTATTCTGGAAACTTCCTGTATATCTCAGTTGATAATGTATGATCAGGTGCCCTCTGTATGAGGACGTCCAGAAATGTAATGGTTTCTTTATCATAATTGATAGTAAAATGCAAACCCCATTCATTATTGTTGAGATATGTCACAAAGTCTAATAATGAGCCTTCATCCCCTCTCCACCAACCATACATCATCAAGATACCTTCGTCATATATCAATCCCTTCCAGAAATATGTTCCTCTTATCATCATATATTAGATGTTTCTCAACAAATGCCATAAAGAGATCAGCATATATTGGGGCAAAAGATGCCCCCATCGCTGTCCCTTTGGTTTGCCAAAAGCATTGTTCTTTATAATAAAAGACATTGCTGGTGAGGACATAACGTGCCAATTCCACCAAAAATTTATTGAAGTCAGAACCATATAAGTTTGAGACTTCAAGCCAATAAGCCAAGGCAAGCAGCCCATCCTTGTGTGAAATGTTGGTATACAAGGCACTTACGTCTAGGGAACATAGAAACCAATCTGGATCAAGTTGTGTGTTGGAAATAATCTGAAAAAAGTTTGTTGTATCTTGTAGCCGTGATTGGATGTTGGTGAGCAAAGGCTTTAAGTATTTAGTCAAGAATAAGGAGAGGGGTTCCGTAATGTAACCCTTACCCGATACTATGGGTCTGCCAGGTGGATGTAAAAGATCCTTACGAACTTTAGGCAGAAAATATATGTATTGGTTGATGGGATCATGAACCAAAAGTTGATTCATGATATCATCAGAAATAATAGCCTCATCCTTAGCCTTTCTAAGAAATGTCTCAATTTGTTTCTTAAACATCTGAGTTGGATCAATCACCATATGTGAGTAATATCTAACATCATTTAGTTGTCGTAATGCTTCCCTGTCATAATCAATCCAGTTTAGTACCACCACAGCCCCACCTTTGTCAGCTGAAATTATCACAATTTCTCTGTTGTTTTGAAGTTCAAAGATAGCTTGTCTTTCATCCAAAGAAAGATTATTATGTTGTAATAAAATATCTGAACTCAAAAAATGCAAATCCTTAAGTACACTGTTCTGGAATTGCAGCACCATCGGATGCATGGGTGGACAGAAATTTGATCTATGGTATATAAACCTATCGTGATCATAATCAACATTGCTGTCACCAAAGAATAACTTCAAGTTTAACAAACGACAAAAATTCACTACATCCAATGCAAAAGATTCTTCTGACACAGTAAAACCTGGAATAAAAGAAAGACCTTTATTCAATATTCTTAACTGGGTAACAGATAGTTCAAAGCATGATAAATTAAGAACATTGTGACATGGATTAGTTATTTCGCCAGAGCAAAATTCAGAAGACCCTGAATGTTCTCTATTTCTACGGTGTTTCCATCCTCCCCGCCTAGTTTTGGGCCTAAAGGGGCGGACCTTGGTGTCCTTTTTGGGGTCGGTGACTCTGAAACTGATGTAGCTTCATTTTCTGTGCCAGATGAGGTATCCTCAAAAGAGGATATTATCTCACTCTCATGCCTTTTTAATATAGATTTTGGTCGTTTCCTTTTATTGCTAGCTTTAAAAGGAATGGGTGAAAACCTGACATGTTTAGTATTGGACATAAAAGGATTCCCCCTCCTATAATCTTCTTGGTCCCTAGCAAATTTTTTAGTCTTTCTGGATTTGAGTTCAGTGTCAGAAGCCAAAAGTATTCCATAGGCAAACAGGAATAAATAGTATGGAATATCAGAACATGATGGCTGTAGTCCTTTCATGAGACACTGTATATATGGAAGCATATTCTCAGAGCAACTGACAATATTATCTTCAGTGAACTCGGTATTTTTCTAACTAGGGGAAGTTATGACAAAAGGAAAAAAAATCCTTTCCAGCTGATGATATTGGAACTATGGTTTATTTTTCATAGTAAGTCAGATTGGACATGGAGTCAATGGGAATACAAAAATACACAGGCATATGTTCCTACAGAATATTTTCTTTTTCATGTGTGATAAATAAACCATGAATGACTATTAAATTTCATCTGTATCATTAGACACCATGTTCAAGCATTTTCCTTCTTGTCTGTTTGAAGGTTATGCCATAGGAAATAACTCTAGAAAAGTCTACAATTGTTAATATACATCAGAAAAACTGGTATTCATTTCTACATGAAAAAAAGATTATATATATATATATATATATATATATATATATATATATATATATATATATATATATATCATCACTTTAAAAGGTAAGGTTGGATACTGTAAACGTTAAGCAGTTCAGCTGACTGTGTAACTCATTAAAAGTGCAAATGGTAACTTGTTGTTCAGGTAAAAGAGCAGGTAGTGTTAAATTTAGGGTCATGAAGAGTCAAGGCAGAGACCTCAGTGTTTGAAACAGTGACTATTTTTTTTTTTTTTTTATTTCTAGGATGGGGAACAGTGATAACACGTCTTTGATAGTAATACTAATAATATTTCTCTGTTAAGGATTATTGTACTACTAACATCTCTCTGTTAAAGATTATTTCCTAGATTATAGAGGCGTGTACCCACATTTCTTTTATTGTATTTGCACCATTTATATAACACATACATTATTTTTCTCCTGTTTGGTTGTATGGGCAATTATATGAATGTAGTTAGCATAATAAACACCTTTTTTCAGAAACACTAAAGGAATATTGAATGCATTTCATAGTGATCATGCAAAATAGCACATTTGAAGAAGTCTGAATTCAAATTCGTTTTTCATAAGAATTAGGATATTAGTTTGATAATTGCAGATCCATTTTACAATTTCAAGAAAATGAACTAACAACTTAGAAATGTAATCTGTGACTTGTATGTGTTTCTTATTTTTATTTAAAATCACATAAGGAAAAGACATCATTGTAGTATTATAAGTAATCAGTGCAAATTGGGGATGGGAGGGTGACCTAAGGGTTAAGGTTTTTGCATTGCAAACAAAAGGTGCAGGGTTTGAGTCTCACAAGGGATAATTGGCTAGATGTAAAATGGCTCACAAGGGCAGTTAGTCTAGTACTAATATATGAACCTAAGAATAACATTATCCTCATTTTTTGATATGTGTTTAATATTTGTATCAGCAATAAGTGTCACATACAAATACATAACAAAAAATATATATATTTTTTCAATGTACCAATTCTCTTGAGAGTTGGAAGCTATTCTTGTTGCCCATAAACCACTTGCCAATCAAATGAACCCCTGGAGGCACCAGACTGTATAAAGCATGGGTTTATTCACTTATCAACATAATAAATAAAAATATTTGCTATATGGCTTTGTGGTTCAAAAAGGATAAGTTTGGTTACTATTGGCTATTTACTAGGCCATTCAACTTTTTCAAGAAAAAAAATTCTGATTTTAGGACTGAAAGGCTTCAGTCTTCAACCAGGCCCTAGTTCTAGCTCCGTACTCTAAGTAGGTCCTCCAAGTATACCTGCAAATTTGTCCAGACTGTGTTGTCACACTTCATACCTCCAGAGTCATTTATATAAGCTGCTGTTTTGTCCATTTTTAACCTCCACATGAGACTCAAACTTCTTGCCTGCTAATGCAGAGTACTTGTTTGCATACCATTAACTGGCAGTCATGAAAACTGCATAGTACTTAATTTTGCTAACACTATGGGCACATTTAATTTCTATAAATTTAAAGGCAAAAATGTTTTTTTTTCAAACTCAGTAAGCCAAAACTTACCCCTCACAGCACAAAGCAGGGATTTTAAGATTATACTGATGGGTTGGAGAAATTCAATGGGCTAGTCAGTCTCTGAATATT
This sequence comes from Protopterus annectens, assembly GCF_019279795.1. Taxonomy (NCBI): domain Eukaryota; kingdom Metazoa; phylum Chordata; order Ceratodontiformes; family Protopteridae; genus Protopterus; species Protopterus annectens. The sequence goes on from NC_056729.1 coordinate 204,560,728, forward strand.
AAAATGCTTGGAGGGATAGTGCCCACTTCTTCAGCCTTGTATTGCCATCAGATTGCTTACTCAACCACTGCAATGGGATATGATCAGTCACTAAATTAAATTCCCCACCCTCAAATAATACTTTTGAGAATAGTAGGCTCACTTGAGTACTAAACACCCTGTTTCCAAGGCCGAACATGTATTTTCTGCAGTGCCTAGCTCTTTGCAGATAGAGCACAAACTACTCCTCATCGTGAAGGTCATGGGATAGAACTCATCACAAACCTACCTCTGATGTGTTGATATTTAACTTAAACTTTTTATTAAAATTACCAGGTAGTATCATAGGCTCTGATATGTTCTATCTGCCTCAAGAAACTATACCACCTTAGCAGGAGCTCCCCCCACCTTGTAAAAGCTGTCAAAAGACAGGCAATAGTCAGAAAAGTAGGCAAAGATTTTTTGTAGTAGCCAGCTAGTATAAGAAAAGCCGTCACCTGTCCTTTAGTGAAGGGTACAGGCCAATTTTTATGGACTTTATTATTTCCATTTGTGGTGTTAATGGCATTCTTCTTATGGGGTACCTAATAAACAGCAAATGGCAGAGAAATGATGGCTCAGATGAATGAAGTTTGAAAATGTCAGATGAATAAATCCAAGTACTTCACCAAAAAATAGCGTATAAAACGTTTAATCACCGCTTTCATCGACTGACTTCCTCAGAATAAAAAATACATGTAAACCACACCTTTATATACACCTTCTAATCTGTTGTTAATTGAATAATTAATTACTAAAAAAAAATGTATGTAATGCATGATTTAAAGCTTACTAAAAGCAATTTAATTAAACCTTCAAGTTATACACCTAAGCTACACAACACTATTAAAGTTTATGAAGAAATGTGCATAACAGATATCAATAATATGTTTAGTAATAGAAATTATCACTTTTTTGATAATCTCTCTAGGTCTGAAAGAACAGCGTTAGGAAATCTTAAAGCCTTAGCAGGACAATACAGATTTATGAAAAGTGATAAAGGTTCCAATATAGTAATTATGGAACAAGTAATTTATGAAGTTAACATCTTGAATATTTTGGGAAACTCAAATGAATACAAAAAAGTAACTATTTATGATATACATAAATCATTTCGCTTCATAAATTCATTTCTTTATGAAGCATTAATGTCGGGGGACATTAGTAATGAAATTTACAATTTCTGTTTAGTAGAAAATCCTAAAATAGGGGTTTTCTTTGGAATACCAAAGACACATAAAAAACTGATTGACCCTCCATTTCGGCCTATAGTTTCTGCCCCTCATTCCATTCTTGAAGGAATTTCGTTAGTTTTAGATGCCAACATGGGACCCTTAATATCTAAAAGTGATTCCTATGTTAAAGATTCTTGGCATTTTTTGGACAAACTGAGAATTCTTCAAGAGAAAAGTATTTTTAACCCTAAAAAACATATAATTTTTACATTGGATGTGGTGTCTTTATACACCTGTATACCTCATGGTGAAGGAGTAGAAGCTGTACGAAGCTATTTAACAAACAAAACTGTTTTCAGTAACAATACCATCTCAACCATTTGTGGTTTCATTGAACTAGTACTAGAAAACAATTATTTTTTATTTAAAAATCAATATTTCCAGCAGATTCGAGGGGTAGCCATGGGCTCCCCGGCTGCACCAGCCTATGCAAATACAGTAATGGCATGGTGGGAAATAGAACATTTATCCCGGTTATGTAACACATACAAAATTTTATTTTATTCTAGATTTATAGATGATTTAATTTTTATAATAGAAGGAAATAATGACACAGTAAATGAATTTTTTAGAGAAGTTAATACAACATCTAATTATTTAAAGTTTACTAAAGGTGATATAGGTTTACAAATTAATTTTTTAGATGTATGTTTTTGGTGGGATATAAAGGAAAATAGGTTTCATAGTAAGATCTTCCGAAAACAGACCTTTACAAACAGTTATTTACACTTTCAGAGTAATCATCCAAAACATACCATTAGAAACATCCCTAGGGGTCAGTATATAAGGGCGTGTCAGATGACTAGTAAAACAAGTGACTTAATACAGGAATTTCATTTTATTTTGTCTTTATTTGTAAACAGAGGATATGAAGAAAGTTTAGTGATGGATATAGGTAATGAAATTTTTAACAAGCATAATACAAATTACCGAGCTATTTTAAATAGACAATCTGCAGACACATCCAAGAAAACAGAACCCACTTCTAAAAACCCTGGATTGGTTTGTTCCCTGGCTATGAATAGTGAAATCAAATGTATTAAAGAAATTTTGGAGAAAAATTGGAGAATCATACAGGGAAACAATGAAATTCTTAAAGTAGTAGGAGGTAAACCAAACTTTGTGTTTCGTAATGACCAAAACATAAAAAAGTTACTAGAACAGGACAATACCTCTATTAAAAATAATAATATAGTTAAGAGAGGCATGTTTTGTTGTTACAGATGTAAAGTTTGTAGATATATATCAACAGGTCCATACATTTCTGTAATTACAAGTGACAAAATATTAGAAGTTCCAGGGTACATTTCTTGTAATACCAGTGGTGTAGTGTATATTGCTCTGTGCACGGTCTGTCCGGCATTTTATGTCGGCATGACCACCAGGACTCTGGCAACACGTGTTAAGGAGCATTTATACTATATAAAAACAAAAGATTCTAAAAGTGTATTATTTAAACACTCAATGGTTTGCACTAATTTTAAAAAATTTGTTTTTACTGTACTAGAAACTTGCCAAAAAGATTTAAGGGTAGGTGATTTTAAAAATCACCTTGAACAAAAAGAAACCCTATGGCAGATAAAGCTTAAAGCGGACCATCCACCTGGTCTAAATGAAACTATTAATATAAAATGTTTTTTGAAGTACAGAAAATTATGTATTGATAAAGAACAGCAACTGTCATTGTCTACCTTTTAAAACTATGAATTTTTTAAAACACTTTGGATATATACAAAAGTTTTTTAGTAATTAATTATTCAATTAACAACAGATTAGAAGGTGTATATAAAGGTGTGGTTTACATGTATTTTTTATTCTGAGGAAGTCAGTCGATGAAAGCGGTGATTAAACGTTTTATACGCTATTTTTTGGTGAAGTACTTGGATTTATTCATCTGACATTTTCAAACTTCATTCATCTGAGCCATCATTTTTCTGCCATTTGCTGTTTATTTGTCTTACTTTTGGCTGGTTTGTCTTAGTTGGGGTACCTAATACTTCTTTTCCACCATATACACTTTATTTTCTTAAATATAACATTTTCAGTCAAACCCACGTCTTATAGATTTAAACACAGCCTATAATTGTGGTGAATGAAACTTATAGTCCCTTGTCTGTAGGACAACATCAACAGCCCACGTGAATTGAGATATCACTTTTTTATCTACAAGCCACTGAAGACTGCTCGGGGCAAATTGTGACATTGTGTCCTTGAACTGTGACATGGCTTCTGAAGGCTTTTTTTTTTTGTGTTAATTGGAGGGTGTAAGTACCATCTGACATTAAAAATTTGTCAAGTATAGGGTTCCTAGGTTCTCTGCAAACTCATCAAATGTGGATGAAGCATAATTACCAAACTATGAAATGCTGCTTAGCTTTCTAAAGTCATTACAGCATGTGATATTTCAAAGAATTAGTCCTACTGCCACAATCACTCCTTGATTCTTCTATCACTCCTTGACTGAACACCTTTTCAACTTCTCTTACAAAATGTTTTTTTTTCTGACTTCAGTATTGTTAAAGTTCTCCATCTAACTATCACCCAGGTGCTGTCTCCATGATGTGCATTGTGAGATTCTCCATCTAACTATCACCCCGGTGCTGTCTCTATGATGGGCATTGTGAGATTCTCCATCTAACTATCACCCCGGTGCTATCTCTATGATGTGCATTGTGAGATTCTCCATCTAACCATCTCCCCGGTGCTGTCTCTATGATGTGCATTGTGAGATTCTCCATCTAACTATCACCCCGGTGCTGTCTCTGTGATGTGCATTGTGAGATTCTCCATCTATCACCCCAGTGCTGTCTCTATGATGTGCATTGTGAGATTCTCCATCTATTACCCCGGTGCTGTCTCTATGATGTTCTTTGTGAGATTCTCCATCTAACTATCACCCCGGTGCTTTCTCTATGATGTGCATTGTGAGATTCTCCATCTAACTATCACCCCGGTGCTGTCTCTATGATGTGCATTGTGAGATTCTCCATCTATCACCCTGGTGCTGTCTCTATGATGTGCATTGTGAGATTCTCCATCTAACTATCACCCTGGTGCTGTTTCTATGATGTGCATTGTGAGATTCTCCATCTAACTATCACCCCGGTGCTGTCTCTATGATGTGCATTGTGAGATTCTCCATCTAACTATCACCCCGGTGCTGTCTCTATGATGTGCATTGTGAGATTCTCCATCTAACTATCACCCCGGTGCTGTCTCTATGATGTGCATTGTGAGATTCTCCATCTAACTATCACCCCGGTGCTGTCTCTATGATGTGCATTGTGAGATTCTCCATCTATCACCCCAGTGCTGTCTCTATGATGTACATTGTGAGATTCTCCATCTAACTATCACCCCGGTGCTGTCTCCATGATGTGCATTGTGAGAGTCTCCATTTATCACCGCGGTGCTGTCTCTATGATGTGCATTGTGAGATTCGCCATCTAATTATCACCCTGGTGCTGTCTTTGTGATGTGCATTGTGAGATTCTCCATCTATCACCCCAGTGCTGTCTCTTTGATGTGATTTGTGAGATTCTCCATCTAACTATCACCCTGGTGCTGTCTCTATGATGTGCATTGTGAGATTCTCCATCAAACTATCACCCCGGTGCTGTCTCTATGATGTGCATTGTGAGATTCTCCATCTAACTATCACCCCGGTGCTGTCTCTATGATATGCATTGTGAGATTCTCCATCTATCACCCCGGTGCTGTCTCTATTATGTGCTTTGTGAGATTTTCCATCTAACTATCACCCCGGTGCTGTCTCTATGATGTGCATTGTGAGATTCTCCATCTAACTATCACCCCGGTGCTGTCTCTATGATGTGCATTGTGAGATTCTCCATCAAACTATCACCCCGGTACTGTCTCTGTGATGTGCATTGTGAGATTCTCCATCTAACTATCTCCCCCGGTGCTGTCTCTATGATGTGCATTGTGAGATTCTCCATCTAACTATCACCCCGGTGCTGTTTCTATAATGTGCATTGTGAGATTCTCCATCTAACTATCACCCCCGGTGCTGTCTCTATGATGTGCATTGTGAGATTCTCCATCTAACTATCACCTTGGTGCTGTCTCTATGATGTGCATTGTGAGATTCTCCATCTAACTATCTCCACCGGTGCTGTCTCTATGATGTGCATTGTGAGATTCTCCATCTAACTATCACCCTGCTGCTGTCTCTATAATGTGCATTGTGATATTCTCCATCTAACTATCACCCCGGTGCTGTCTCTATGATGTGCATTGTGAGATTCTCCATCTAACTATCACCCCGCTGCTGTCTCTATAATGTGCATTGTGAGATTCTCCATCTAACTATCACCTTGGTGCTGTCTCCATGATGTGCATTGGGAGATTCTCCATCTATCTCTCCCGGTGCTGTCTCTATGATGTGCATTGTGAGATTCTCCATCTAACTATCACCCCGCTGCTGTCTCTATAATGTGCATTGTGAGATTCGCCATCTAACTATCACCTTGGTGCTGTCTCTATAATGTGCATTGTGAGATTCTCCATCTAACTATCACCCCGCTGCTGTCTCTATAATGTGCATTGTGAGATTCTCCATCTAACTATCACCTTGGTACTGTCTCTATGATGTGCATTGTGAGATTCTCCATCTAACTATCTCCCCCGGTGCTGTCTCTATGATGTGCATTGTGAGATTCTCCATCTAACTATCACCCCCGGTGCTGTCTCTGTGATGTGCATTGTGAGATTCTCCATCTAACTATCACCTTGGTACTGTCTCTATGATGTGCATTGTGAGATTCTCCATCTAACTATCTCCCCCATTGCTGTCTCTATGATGTGCATTGTGAGATTCTCCATCTAACTATCTCCCCCGGTGCTGTCTCTATGATGTGCATTGTGAGATTCTCCATCTAACTATCACCCCGCTGCTGTCTCTATAATGTGCATTGTGAGATTCTCCATCTAACTATCACCCCCGGTGCTGTCTCTATGATGTGCATTGTGAGATTCTCCATCTAACTATCTCCCCGGTGCTGTCTCTATGATGTGCATTGTGAGATTCTCCATCTAACTATCACGCCGGTGCTGTCTCTATGATGTGCATTGTGAGATTCTCCATCTAACTATCTCCCCCGGTGCTGTCTCTATGATGTGCATTGTGAGATTCTCCATCTAACTATCTCCCCCGGTGCTGTCTCTATGATGTGCATTGTGAGATTCTCCATCTAACTATCACCCTGCTGCTGTCTCTATAATGTGCATTGTGAGATTCTCCATCTAACTATCACCCCCGGTGCTGTCTCTATGATGTGCATTGTGAGATTCTCCATCTAACTATCTCCCCCGGTGCTGTCTCTATGATGTGCATTGTGAGATTCTCCATCTAACTATCTCCCCCGGTGCTGTCTGTATGATGTGCATTGTGAGATTCTCCATCTAACTATCACCCCGCTGCTGTCTCTATAATGTGCATTGTGAGATTCTCCATCTAACTATCACCTTGGTGCTGTCTCTATGATGTGCATTGTGAGATTTGATTTCCCAGGCATGTCGAAAATACCTGCTTTAATTATTATCTTGCCTTTCCTTTGCAGTTTTGACAAGAATTCCTCTAACTGCATTTACATTAGAGTTTTTCCACTCTCAAGTTTAAGAATTTCAGCAAACAGACTGACTACTGAGCTCTCAGATTCTTTCCATAAACTGAAATCATTAATGTATTCACAATTGCTCAATCTTTCTCTCTCCTGGCTGTCTAAACTTCTAATTAACTTCATTTCCCCTTTTAATCACCTCCAATGACCATTACTACTTAACCAATAGCATGTTCCCAACAATAATCCATGTTACTAATATCTGATTACCTGTGATAAATTTCTAAGTTGGGCATTTCTATTATCAGCTCTTTGTTGCACCTCCTGAGCTTTCTTCATGTGATCCTTTACTGGGGCTATAACCAAACCAATTAATTGTTTTATAACACTTTTAAAGGATGTCTTCTTTTCCTTCTAATTTCCTTAGCAATGTCAAGCAGTCTTCTGGGACACCTGCTGTACAGAAGTTGAAAGAGGGTAAACACATGAAGTTTATGACACTTCTTAGATTGCAGACAGCAAGCAGGGTAATAACTGGTCCCAGTTTTTACTATCTACCTCAGTAACTTTCCTTAGCATTGATTTCAGTGTTTTATTTACGAGTTCTGCTAACCTATCAGTCTGTAGATAGTAGACTGCTGTCTTAAACTGTTTGATTTTAATTCACTGACATAAATTATACAATACATTTGAAATAAAGGAGTACCTTAGTCATTTTGTAGTTCTTTAGGGATACTTATTTCTAGAAAAAAGTATATCATTTCTATGGCAACAGCCTTAGCATTAACATTGCACAATGGCCCTGCTTCAGGAAATCGTGTAGTATACGCCACTATAACTTTTGCATAATGAGTGCCATACCTCCAAATTGTCCAGCATTTTGCAGACTGTCTAGATTTTTGTCTCATATTGTTGGTCTGTTCCACATATAATTTGTAGTTTTCCTGAATTTAGACCTGAAGTCTTTCAGAAATGCATGCCAATGTAATACCTGTTACTCTGGCAACTTTCTAAATTTGTAAGAGCAATACTTAAAATGTGCCATTGTTTCTGGGCTTTTGCCTCGTCCCACTATTTTTGACTTTGCCCAGATTTCTTGCACTAAGAGGTTGAGAATTATGTTGATTGCCACTACTAGATTTTATGTGTCCCCATTGTGCCCAGAACAATTGCATATAATTGGTACTTCTAAACAGGTATTGAGATCAAGAGGACCTTTATACCCATGATCAGGTGCAAGTTTCTGGCATGCTGTATGAGAACCACAAAATATTCTATCACTTTCTTTATGCTGAGCCAGTAAATTCTGGCTAATGTTGTTGCTTTAGTTTCATTCATCTGCAAGTTACCTCCCAATAGGTTTTGGCATTAGTAACTGATACAAAAATGCCTTCCATTTATTTACTTACTCATTGTAAAATATAAATTTTAACATAAAATAACGTAAAAGCAATGAAAACATTTTGTTAAATATCTTCCCTTAGAACCTTATTAATGTACTTTCATAACCTTCTTAAAGTGTTATACTCAAACTGTGCTTTTTTAAGTTTGTCACTTGCATGTAGTAAAACTGACTCAGTGTTACTTTATTTATAAATTTGCTTTGAGTTGCCAGTACAGTGTCTTCCTCAAAACACTAACAATACCTTTTCATCCATGTATCTACCTGCAAATGTTACTCTTAGCCAAAAATCACCTTCTGTTTTTTTTTGTTTTTGTTTAATCTCTGCTATCTATACAAATCTCTTTAGTGTTCCTTTTTTGTTGTTGTTGTTAGCTCTCTCACTTTCTGGCTCTTCTATATGTTTCCCTTTCTCTGCAAGGGTCCCCTACACATGGTTGACATTTCAGAATGTCAAAGACCATATGGCCAAGACCATATGATCGACATTCAAAATGTCGACCATGTGGAACCGGTATCTCCATACAGTGTGGAATGGAAAGATTTCCATCTTCCGCACTGTAGTGCGATCTCAGAGTTGGTATATTTAAGTTAGGGGGGTGTGGTGAGCAGAGCAGTGTAAAGGTAAGTTATTGTGTTTTTTTTTTTTTTTATTTCATGGTCGACATTTTGAATGTTGATCATTTGTCCTCGGCCATATGGTCTTCGACATTCTGAAATGTCAACCATGTGTAGGGGACTGCAAACTACATCTTAGAACAAACATTATCTTCAGTTTTTCTTAATTAGTTAAACAGGCCTGTTACTCAGACCCCATCTTTATCTGTTTTTTTCTTTTTTCTTTTGCTTTACATTAATAGAAGTGGGTTCAGACTTATGCATTTCCTGACCTGTGACAGTTTTTGAATATATTACAATTTCCTTACTATTAAGGATCTTACTCACATATCCAATTTTCTATGTCTGTGACTTTGTCTTAACATTCCTCAAAGGTATCTTAGCAAACCTCTGCATTATATTGATTTTGCTTCAGCGATTCCCAGCAATTTATGGTAAGTTTCTATACTGACTTCTGCTATTGTTTTAGGTTTGTTTAGCTCCAGCACTGGGGACAGGGTTCTAAAAGTATGCATGACCCTTTTTATTTTCTAACTGTGACTAACTTGCAGCCCTTTCTGTAGCTTCTATGCTAACTCCCTTCTCCATTTTGATGCATTTATCTATATGAGGGTCACCTAGTCTTATACTAAATGGGTGAAATGAGTTATTGTTTTACCTCTCTCTTGTTTTCATAGTCCTTCAAAACAGAAACATTATTTTCCTAATATGACATTAGGAGTGAAATCGGTAGTTGTAAAGAGAGAATGTGATAACTTTAACCAACACAATCAGCTGTTGCTGCTTTGGTACCAGCTTCTTGTTGGTCTCTTCCAGGGCTTCATTAACAGCACATAAACGTTATACTGAAGCTAATAGTTGGCCAGCTGTGTACAATGAGCAGCATTGCTAATTAAATATGCACGACTTCAAGCTTCTCTAAACATCGAGGAGCGCTTGTTTGAGCCCAGAATACATGTTCTTGGCCATGTTGATGTGCAGAAGGGCTGATGTAAACAAAGAAAACAAAGGATTGTAAATAAGACTGAGCTCAGTAAGTGAGCATGTGCAAAAGGCACAACAACAGATTAGACAAATTGGTATACATTAAAGATATGAGAAGACTAAGGATATCAGCCATACCTCTTAACTGAATAAGAGGCAAACCTCGTCAGAATGAGGGACAAATCCAGAAATAATCAGGGAAAATTAAGGATTTTTTTTTAAATGTTACAGCTATTAACTTGAGATATTGACAGAATAAGAGCATATGGATTATTTACTGAAGTGCAATTTAAAACCTTTCTTCCAAAGGTCCCTTTTTTTACAAGGGATTAGGAGGGATTGCGCTAACAATGGAGACACATCCATGAAAATCAGGGACAATTGAGGGATATGATACCAGTGGACATTGAAAGTTGATACAGTAGGACATTACATTCAGTGCATGTAGCGGACATGTAGGAACTTCTGTAGCATTGGCATGTATATTGGGAAATAAAGCACAGGCAGCAAATGTTCCAAATTAGTCAATTGTGATTTTTGAACAGACATGAAATTAACAGAAGTGCACAAAATCCCATGTCTTACATGTATTAAAGTAACAATGAGGGGATAATGGGAAACTATATTCATAAAACTGTGGACCAATTAAGAAAAATAAGGACCACCACTGGACATAATTTCCAGGACAGTTCTGATAGTGGAAACAACAATAACAGTTGTGGCAGAACCATTCATGTTAGAGGGTGTAGGAATTGAAACAGGTAACACATCCCAGGTCAGTATGTAGTACAATAAACAAGGACCTGTCCAGAAGCAGAACTGTCACTTTGAGCAGCATATTATTTGCAGATTAGCCTGCAGTGCATTGGTGCAAATGTATCACTATAACAAATGAGAAGTAAGTACACTGGAGATGTGGGGCATGTCATGAAAAATATACTAAGACGGAAATCCTGGAACATACAAGTCATGTGGAGACAGTCCACTGACATCAGGCGTGTGGTTCTACGAATGTCAGTGTATGCTGATGGACATGATTAGGTATGTGAGACAGGAAGACAAGCCATGATAGTTAGCCCCTAGCAAACATAATTGCAACAAAAAAGGGCTTGCTGTCAGTATTGTGTAATGATGACTGTGGCATGCACAGTTTCACTTTATTATATGTGATGGGAGAATAAAGCACGTTTAGGTTATTTGTGTAGTTCTTGCTGCTGCTACATACACAATTTAATGTAATCTGACAAAGGATACCTTGAAGGCAGCATATTACCATGTCAGAAATCAAAATGTCTCCCCAACTGAGCACTGTACAACACAACTTTAAAGCCTAATTTATCTACATCACGTCTGTTGATGAACCTATTGCTACACACGTCAAATAATGTGTTATACAACCACAGTAGATGAGAATACTCAAATCTGAACAACTACTTTTCTATGTACACAGTCTAAAGAACTGGGTATCAATAGCTTCTGCCACATGAGACTTTAAACTGCAGTTGTCAGAAAGCACAGATTTCAAGGTCTGACTTAAGCACTATTTTAGAATGCTGATGTATCATCTAAAATGTGTTTTGAAGGAGCAAAATCCTTAAGCCAAGCTGGTTGTCACACAAGTGTGAGTCAACAATATCTGCATCATTCGAGTAATGCAGTCTTGTCTATCACTATTGTTGTATACATATACATTACTTATCCACTGTTAGATGCAAACCCATATCTGTCTAAATCCACAGTCTAGAGAACCATATATTAACCAGTCACATCACAGGAAAAGTCTTGCTACAGCTATGAGACAGAACATGTTTGAATGGATAAATTCATCATTGTGCGGCAAGGCAAATATTTGGCTAAAAGGTGAGTGAAAAAGTTGTAAGAGACCTTTCCATGTGTAAATATCTCCACTGAAGGGAAGTGTACATACAAGATCGGTCAGATAAGCCACCATTACCTAGTACTATACACACACACACACAGACACACACACACACACACACACACACACACACACACACACACACACACACACACACACACACACACACACACACACACACACACACACACACACACACACATATGCACACACACACACACACACACACACACACACACACGCACACACACACACACTCACACCCAGTCTCCTAATTCCGAAACCTAGAGAACAGTATATTAGCAGCTCATGCCACACCAGAAGACTTACTATAATTGTGAGACAGAATGTATTTCAAAAGATGACATCATCATTGTGTGGCAAAGCTAATGTTTGGCTTAAAAGTGAGTGAAATAATTGTGGAAAACTACTCCCTATGTAAAAAATTCCATCCAGGGGAGGTGTGCACACAAGATCTGTTGGATAAATCATCCCTACCTAACACCATAGTCACACACAGACACACAAACACCCGCACACGCGCACTCGTACTAGCTAGTCATATCTGGATTAAAATCCCTACCTATCTAAGTTCACAAGCTATTGAACATTATATCAACCGCCAACACTACAGGAGAAGCCTTACTACAAATATGAGATAGAAGAATTTTTAAGGGATTATCTCATCATTGTGTTGCAAAGCAGTTGTGTGGACTAAAAGAGACTGAAATTGTTGGCGGAGTCCTCTCCAAGTGTAAATGCTTATCCTGAGTGTAAGTGCCCAGAACATATTTTTTTATTAGATAAGGCAGTCCAGTGTCTCACTATAATCACAGAGGCTAACACTAATTAAGCATTGTTGTATTTAAACACCTACCTGTCCAAATGTACTATCTAAAGAATATTACATCAACCATTAATCCGAAAGATATAGTCTGACTTCATGTGTGAAACAGAATACATTTGGAGTGATGACCTCATTATTGTGTTGGAAAGCAGGGCTAAATGGGATTGAAATTGTTGGAGGAATCCTCTCCCTGTGTAAATGTCTCTCATGAGTGGAAGTGTATACATCAGACTTGTTGATATATTATAGCAAGCAGTTTGCTGCACTTTAAAAGTACAAAAAATACTAAATTATGAGTGATGTAGCACTCCATGCAGCCATGTAGACAGGGTATAAACTGTAACAACTGTTACTACATTTGTAGCAATCAATTTACTAAGGCTTAATAGAAGAAATGATTTATTTAGTTTACTATTTTAAAGAAGGGTAAGGGGCAGAGCACATAAAATGGTACCTGGGAACTGGTTTAGCCCACTGTTCTTCTGTCCCTAATTTTGAGCCTTGTCTGGAGACATGCGTGAATGGGTGTACCTTCGTTGAAGGTTGTGCGTCAGGGCTGGCAACTCAGCACGTAAAAATCTACTGCCAATCATTAGCGGACCGGAGTTCCACTGTGGTGACCCCTAACTGGGAAAAGCCGAAAGACACAACAACAACCCACATTACTTTTGGCATTGTCCAATATATTGCAGTTAGACATGGAAAGATGTGAGCAGGGGTGTGATACTGCTATACTAAATGATGGGACTGATAGGATATTTGTCTTAGAGAAACATATTTATGCATTACCTCATATGGGAAATTGTTATTAGAAAGAAAACCTTAACTAATGTTGGACATCCTGGTGGATTCTAATACCTGCAAATCTGCATCAACAGTCTCAAGACCAAAGCATTATCTGAGAATACCACAAAGAAAATCATACTTCAGACAGTAAAACCCACACATTTGAAGGGTCAATGAGAAAAATACAAAGAAAGGGAATATGTGTGCATCAGACTTCATATCAGTAATGGGAATTGAACCATCACATATGGTATATATTTAACCCTGCAGCCTATTAAACATATAACATTAGCTGTCTACTGATAGTGCTGTCAGTGTTGGAGTCTGACACTGAGCACAGCAGTGCACGGAGCACTGTATTAATGTGGCTGTAGGGAAACTATTCAGTTTTTGCTTTAGGATGTGAACTGTTGTTTACTTTCAGTTGCCATTGGTGTGCAAGGCAAAGCAGCATGCAAATGCTGAGAACAAAAATACTTCATGATCAGATTAAAGATGTAAAAAGAGGTTAATAGGACAGTGAAGAATACAGGGAGAAGGAAAGGTCGAACACCTGGGGAAGAATAAAGGAAATATTCAGCCTGGTTGTGGGAGATCATCGTAGCTTTCCACGTCTCCACAAAAAAACTGTGTATTTCTACAAATGAGTTGAGAAATTTGGAGTTACCTCAACAAGAATGTGTGACAACAACTTAATAATGTTGTGTGTCAAACTGGACCAAATCAAGTAGGTCATACACATGCATAAGTAAAGTACATTGATGTGTATGAGGTGTATTTTTTTTCTTTCTGTGGGGCAGGTGTTCTTTTTATTTATTTATTTTTTTGAGAGACAAGGATGTTGGCAAAGGTAGTATGGAATATGATAGGTTGATAGGTAGGCAGGTAGTGTAGGCTAGGAATCAAGTGCAGACAATAAGACATACAAGACAGACAGGGATGGTGATGCACACAAAAGGTTAGAGGACACCATGATTGGGGATAGGCATGGAACTGCAGAGGTGCATCCTCCTCCAGCATTAGTACAGTGAGAATCTAGTCCTCACTATCTGAAGTATCATCACTGTCTCTTGTCACAAGTACATAGGACAGTGCCAGATGGGGTAGCCATTCGGCTGTTTGATGCAGGGATTTTTCTATTCTACAGATACAAGCACAGAGTTTCCTCTTCATTGTCTCATTCATCAGCCCTGTCATCTCTTAATGGGTGATGTAATTACCACCTCTGCTAGTGCTACTCTTGGTGGGTATCAGTTCACCAGCCCCTGGGAGGAATAGTGATATAAGCCCCCATGGTGGGTCTAGTTCTCCATGCTGGTTGTTGTTTGTGTTACAGCAGGAATTGAAGTCCAAAAATCATTACAAAATAATAATAATAATTAAATTAACAATAATAATAAAACAAAAAGAGAGAGAGTGGGGTGAGAGACAACATACGAAAATATTATAAAATGTGATGTAATTTGAATATACCACAGTTGATGCCTATTGCCAAATACGTATGTAGATGTTACTTTCATGTATGAATGTTAAGCTATGCATATCTGTTAAACTACTCATTAATCTCATCAGTGTTATGTATATTATGCAAACAGCTGTGTGACTATTTCAAATGTGCTTTACTCATTTCACTTCATAAAATGCCCATTTGAAATAATTACAATGTCATTCTAAACTACATTATGTAGCTCTGCCCCAGGGGTTTGTGAACTGGTACCCTCCAAACAACAAATGAAATGTTAGTGTGATTATTTCTCAACTTGTATGCAAGTGCACTTTTGACAGTAAGGACCCCATTTTTACAGAGGCATCACCCTTACACTATCTGAACTCTGCACCTATGGAATTACCAGGAAACTTTGACAAAGTTAACAGCATTTGCCACTTCAATATTTACAACATAATGTGTAGAAGGTGAAGCACATGTACTCAGCTTTGTGCTTCTGACATTAACATCTAGACAGCACTATACCCCTCTTATCATACAGTTGTCATTTGTCTTTATGATGTTGGCCAAATTAATAGAAACATGGACAAATAATGGCAAGTTCTTAGTTTATTTAGTGATTTTCAGTCTGGCTTTTTCAGAAATTCACAAAATCACTTCAGTTTGCTAATTCTTTAAGAAAAAGCTGTTTAGCATAAAATTACTACATGATGCTTAACTACATAAAGAGAATGACATCATAATAATTCAGCTCCATAGTCTTAAAGATGGGTAAACTGGCTGACAAAAAGTGTGCAAAAATTGAGATTCTGTGCAAAGAAGGTGTTCTTAGAAAAGAAATCACAGAAGGCCAGAGTTAGTCAGCCATCTGTCAGCCAAATTCAGAAGAAACTGAATACTGGTGAAGGGATGTCACCCAGATGTTCTGACAGATGTGGTCGCAGAAGGTCCACAGCTCCTCAGGATGATTTGTATCAGATCAGAAAATGTCGTAAGAATCACAAGGCATCCAGTAGACAGCTGCAGGGGATGATGGAAAAACAGGGTGTTACAGTGAGTTCCAGAACTGTTTGACGGAGACTTCTGGATGCAGTTCTCTGAAGAAACAGAAATTGTCCAACCAAATGAAGACAAAAAGACTGCACTGGGCGAAAGAGTTTCAAAGCTGGTCAGGAGAAGATTTGGAATGGGTTGTTTTCAGTGACAAGAGCATAATACAGTGTTTGGATCAGCAAGTACAACCTGTCAGATGACAATCTGGAGAGCAGACGAGGGACATTTGTATCGTTCAGTGCATCAAGCACCCCACTCAAGTTATGGTGTGAAGTGTTATGAGCCTCTTTGGAACAGGTTGCCTCTACATTGTTCAGGGAAACATGAAGCAGGAACAGTACAGAACTGTCCTACAGCAATGTCTGCTCTCTCAGCTATGTGACTGGGCAAAGAAGAAGGGATTTACTGGAACAGAGGGCTTCATCTTCATGCACAGTGGTGCCCCATGTCACAAAGTCTGACAAGTGGCAAGTTTCCTTTTGGTCCATGGTATTGAAGTGTTACCATGGCCGGGTAACAGCTCAGATATGAATCCAATAATGAACTTGTGGGCTATTCTGAAGTCAGAGATGAAGAAAAAGACCATAACAAACAAGCAGCAACTGACTGAAGAACTCATTTTAGCTTGGGCACGTAATGCTTCAGTGACTTATCATTACCGTGAACTTGTTCATTCTATGCCTCAACAAAGTAAATCCGTGATAATGGCCAAAGGGTCATTCATAAAATATTAGATCATCGCATTAGAACATATTCTTATATAACATGAATTATATTTTTTGTCATTTCATATACTCATATTGAGTTATATGGCGAAATAACAATAAAAACAATAAAAATCACCGATTTCTATTAATTTGGCCAACACTCTATTTTTGAGGTTTCGTCATAAAACATAAAGTGGCACCTCTCTTGACTCATGCATGCATGTTAGTGGCCAATGCCAACTGCTGTTCAAACAGGAATTATACATTTTAATTTTACTTTTTTGGATAATTTGTTGTTTTCATTGACACCAAAAGCATTTATGTTCTAACTTATTGAAGAAAGGACTTTGCAGAGTTTATATGAGGTGAGATTCTACACTCATATATCAGTACAATGTACACTTAGGGTACTAAAAAGTATTATTCCACAGGAGTCATGTTCAGACATATTTTAAACCTCTGTTGCTGAGCTCTTCATAATTCAATCAGTATGTTATTTATTGGACAATTTCATGCTTTAGTGCAAGTGCTATTTGCAACATCATGCGGTTACAAGTGTGCATGTACCACAATTAGTGCTATGAGTACTGCAGGAGACACAGATCACAGTTATCTTGTTTATTGTTCATTACACACACTTGTCCTATAACATTCACATTTTAAATTGCAAGTGTAGTGTAAGTAAAGAGTATACACAAACACACAACCACATATACACACACACACGTTATATGTTATTTCAGGGTTCAAACCCTGCACTGCTTGTATTGTTCTTTAGCATATACTTAATTAACATGCTCAGAGACTGGTAAAAGTATGTAAGAGGTGTATTTTCTTCATTCAGTGGTGTCAATACTAAGATGTGCCACAACCAGTATCGCGTCTATATTATCTTATCGAAGTTTCAGAATATCGAATCTGATATGGTCAACACCATATCATCGAATTCTGAAATATCGAAAGATAAAAAAAAATGCCTAAAAACAAAAATAAATAAAAACTTACCTTTGCAAGCATGGGGGAAAGCCCCCCTGCACCCCCATGTGGGGCTGTGCCCCCCCCCACACCCCCTACTTAAACATACCAACTCCAAGACCGCACTACATTGAACTAAATGGAAATCTCCCATTATGGAGATTTCCGTTTAAACGTTCAATGTTTTTTGCTTTCGCTAATCTGGTGCCTACAATATCAGCTTCGATATTGTCGGCCTACGACTATGTGAAGTAGACCCCCAGTGTCATTTGTGATACTGACAGCAATGTCTTTGTGAGTGCAAAATACATTCTGGAGTTTTTGCTTTGGGAAATGAACTCTCATTTACTGTGATAGTCATCACTGATATTTATTGATGTGCAATGTCAACCGGTGCATAAAGGATGAAGCAAAAAAAAAAAACATGAATCAGTGTGATGATTTCTCAACTCAGTGGCATGATATAAGTAAAATGCTGAAGGTCAAGATCCCTAATTTCACAGAGACATCACCCTGTCCAGATTTGAATCCTGAAACCATCGCATTACCATTATAGAGTGATACGATTAACAGTTTCCCATTTCAGAACTGACATACTAATTTACAGAAAGTGGAACACATTTATTCAGCTTTGTGATTCTGACATTTCAGATTTAATGAGAAAGAGCAGTGTGTCCTGACAGTACAATTGTTGCTGAATGTGAATGCAGAAGTTATGATAGAGAAGCATTTTGAAAGTAAAATTAAATGTCTGCAAGACAAGATTGTGTGATTTCATATTTTGTGGATTACTCAGTTGTGATCTCTTGGATTTCAATTTGCACTGAGTTACAATTTATTTTCTGTATGTCAGTGTTGTATATATTTGATATGACTTACAGCCATGTTGTCATCACAGGCACATTATCTTCTTAGAAAATTTAATAAAAGGGTGTATCAAGGTTCTCTCATAAGGCACTAAATGTACATGAAGCCTTCTTAGTAAGATTTTTCTGTCTGACATGCCCACTATAAGTGTACACCTTATTAGCAGGAGTGGCACACAAGTAATTCAACATGCAGAACTACAAATGAGTCATACGTACAAGGCATTATCTACCCATAATCATTAACACTTGCTCTTGCA
The DNA here is from genome assembly GCF_019279795.1 of Protopterus annectens. Taxonomy (NCBI): domain Eukaryota; kingdom Metazoa; phylum Chordata; order Ceratodontiformes; family Protopteridae; genus Protopterus; species Protopterus annectens. The sequence goes on from NC_056729.1 coordinate 204,579,387, forward strand.
TGGCTCAATCATTTTTACAGCATTCTGTAAGTCCTAATCTATGGTTAGCTGCCTGGTACCTCAAGCCATTTTTGTAATTCAGGGAAGATAATGAGCCAGTGCCTGATTTACATACTCAGCATGCCCAGAGGTGTGCATATTCAACATTGCCAGAGGTGTTAATCTATACCATATACACAGACCCTGGAGCTGTGCAACTTCCATCATGCAAGGGAAGACTGCTTGGCTGCCTAACACATCTACTGCTGCTCAACTGTTAGAAATGTTACATTTATGATACTTTTTGGAGAACTTCCTTACAACCTGCCAAAATATGTTATGTCTGCTTACATATTTATATTTAGAATGTTTCATTTGCAATGACTGCTGTCTGCACTTTGGAAATTTGTGTTCTTGCACTTTTTTACTTCTATTTCATGGGTTGCTAACAACATTCTGAGGACACTGACAGATGTTATGGTTTCATGATTCATATCTGGAGAGAGTGATGTCTCTGCGGAAGTATGGATCCTCATGGTCAACATTTTACTTGTATCATGACTCTGAAGCTTATGTAGGTTATTGTTACATTCACAAATTGTTCTCTGCTAGGGTTGCTCTATATCAGTGAGATGAGTTTCACATCCACTCTGTAGTTGTTATTGCCATTGATGGGGATATGGAGAGTGTACTGGTCTTTCATTGATCTTATTTAAATATTTTATTAGCATTTTAAATGTTGATGCTTTTATACTGAGTTTTTTTTTCTGCCTGATATTAGATCAACTTGTAATGCGCCATCAGCCCCTAATGTATTGTCTGTTGTGTCTGATACATTTCTTTTTTACTTCACTACAGGGCTATGCCACTTAAACCAGCAAAGAAGGCATGAGTCCCACACAAACCACCATTCTTAGATGCTGAGAATTAGATAATTGTCCAGGCCTCCTTCTCCATGGGACCTGGATCTTAGATCCTCATTCAGCTGACAAGCCTTTCATCGACCATGTCTGGCAGCAGTTGGCCAATGATGTTAATGCTGTGGGTGGCCACATACCTCTCAACTGTACAGATTTTTGCCTCATATTTTTAGTCTGTTCCTTAAAGATTGAAGTCAGTAAATATTAACATACACTTGAGTTTCAGACTTAATATAATTCAGAAAATGCATACTAACACAAAAGCAGTTATTCTAGCAAATTTCTACGTTTATACAAGCAGTATTTAAAATATGTCCCTATTTTTCTGTCTTTGCCCTCCCATTATTTTAGGCTTTGTTCAGATTTTTTGTACAACGATGTTGAGAGCTATGCATGGGGATGACAACAAGAGTGCAGACTTAGGGCCAGTGATATGATGAAGAATGCTATCAATAGACCTAAGACAGTGGCAAGGGAATGGAGAGCAACTCTGGGTGAGCCTGCTACTGAACTACCATTCAGTGAGACAAAGGAGTCCCTGACTGC
>NC_056729.1:204585831-204588237 GCF_019279795.1 Protopterus annectens
TCAGATTTTGTATCTGCAGTATTTATTTTTTGTTATTCATTTTTGAGAGGCTCAGTCAAGTGGTGAAAAACAAAAGGAAATAAGCACTAATGGTGATTAAGATTATTCTTTTTTAACAATTGAAAGAACAGATATTAATGAATTACATGTGGGAAATTCTTCATATATATTCAGAAATGTTATATTAGCAAATAAAGAGTTAATTATTAAAGGAACTGATATTCACGGGTTCACTTAAAATCCCGAAACCCTGAAATACTGAATTTCAGAATTTCAAGATCATAAAGCCGAACCCTTACAATCTTGAAACCCCAGAAGCGTGAATTTTAAAATCGCGAATCCTAAACTGACCATACACCACACACATACACATACACACACCTTCTCCCACATATAAACACACAAACCTACACAACATACAAGCAGAGGGGCAAGCCACCCTGCACCCCCCACACACCCCCTACATAAATATGCTAACTCCAAGGTCGCACTACACAGACAAACACACGAAAACACCACCACACACCTACATTCCCCATGCACACACACACAAATCACAGTCACAACACACACTGACACACATTAAAGTCCCTAACCAACACCCTTAAACATGAATACTTACCTGAACTTCCACCTATCCATTCACACACCGCAACACCAGAAGCACTACTTCAACATCTCCGAACTTCGGGATTTTAAAATTCACGCTTCTGTGGTTTCAGTATTTAGAGGTCTTGGCTTTATAATCTTGGGATTCTGAAATTCAATATTTCAGAATTTCGGGATTATAAAGTATTCCCATATTCACATTTACAGACAGGATAATGAACATCAAATAGTATTATGCCTGCCAGAAGCAAACGGTACAGGCTGTGGGTAGGAGTGTAAAATGCTTAAAAGTAAGGAAGTATTCATGTTGGAAAGAAATGATCTAATTTTAGAGAATTACTGACTGTTAGTGTGATACTCCCAACCATCCTTGATAAAATAGCTTGCATAGCTGTTAGTACTTACTTTTCTCAAATTACAAATAGAAATGATAGTCAAATCAGAGGGAATGAAAGATAAAAATTAGTAAATTCCTACCTGAAAAAGGCACATTTTAAGATGTGAGAATGTATATAATGTCCAGTCTTAATTTGGAGGTATACATATTTAGACATGATGAAGCCAACTTATAAGCTAAATTAATGGATTTTTTTGATGTAGATATATATAATAATATTTGACTAACACAAGACTGGCTTTTACCCATGTCAAAAATTTAACAGTTCACAGATAGCAAATAATAATTTATCTGTGCTGATTATTAATGCAAGAATTAGTAATAGAGTTTTATTTATTGTATTTATTTATTTGAAAATGTGTTGCTTTCAGGTGAGACTCATTTTGTTACTGTTTTTGAAACATGGTTTAAGAATAATGATTAAAAAAGCTTCGGTCAGGATATAAATGTTTTTAATGTAACAGATATTCTAACAGAAAATCAGGTGGAATAATAGGGATTAAAGATTGTTATAAGACCTGTGATTCTTACATCTTTGAAGACAACACCAGTAGTGTAGATTGCAAAAACATGACAATATAGACAACCCAGGAAGAAACTGTAGTTGTTAGAGTGACTCCCTGTTGAAATGTCAGCACTCGAAATTCAGAGTACTGACAAGCCAGAATAAAAAAAGCCTGATAACACAGGAGGAGCGTGAATTTTGAAAATCACTCTTCTCCTTTTAAACTTCTTTTTGCCAGGAGGTAGGCCCCCTCTGTTCCACCTACCCCACCCCGAACACACACACACACACACACACACACACACACACACACACACATATATATATATATATATATATATATATATATATATATATATGAGAGATATCAACTCCAAAGTCATCATACCCTGGAGAAAAAAGAATATTCCAAGAAATACATACTCTTAAGTTTACTTTCATGTTACAGAAAATAATGGAGAAGGTAATAATGGATAAGTTATTGACAGAACTAGGAAGGCTGGGACTTGAAAGCATGTATCAGCATGCATATGCTGAAAATAAATCTATTACCATCTGTAACATAATGTTCTATAACAATATAATAACAGCTATGAATACAAAATGGTGCTGTGATGTAATTTATTTTGATTTAACTTCAGCATTTGACAGAGTCATACACAATTAGAACAACTAGGTACGGATGTACTCTTAATAAGAAGGATAGCTGCATGGCTTACAAATAGGGCATAGCAAGTAACACAGAAATGATTGGACAGGTGAAATCCTTGGTTACAGTCAAGGTGTCCTACAGGGCTCTGTCCTAGGCCCTTAGTTGTTTAGATTGCATCTTTCAGACCTAACATTTTCATTTGATGTATCCTATAGACTGTATGCTGATTTCTTGAAACTGAGT
>NC_056729.1:204707553-204882553 GCF_019279795.1 Protopterus annectens
GTAAACTATAAATGTTGCTAGATACGCAGCTATATCTTGTAACACACATATGACAGAGAACATGTTATAGGCATACCCACACACACATCAGACATAATTAAAAGACACAAAGGTATGGCAACCCAGATAAGCTTTACATGTGTACCATACAGTACTGTGTGTCAGTACTTACAAAACCTTAAGCCTGAGGAATGTAATCTGTGAGGACTACAGGGACCACACAAAACAGTGGTTCCAAGCAATGTGGACATACACCATACATTGCTGTTTAGGCCTACAGCTTCAAGTAGTACTACAGTTCATACAGGCTTTGGATTCAACATCAGTAACAATCAATAAGCATACATGTAGTGCTTTAGCCTCCAATGACACACCCCAGTTAACACCAAGGGACTACATCTGACTGTATGCCATAGTGCTTTATCTGCCTAGCAACAGCATACACAGCTTTTGCTGGGATCAAAGCAAGGACACATAATACCATGACAGAAACAGTTTCCCACTAAGCTATCCCACAAATACACATCTTTGACACATTCACCAACACATTGACCATCACACTCAGTCAACTTTACATAGAATCTATTCCAACAAGTAGATGTGGGTGTGTATGACTATATATGACTCTCTCTCTCTCTCTCTATATATATATATATATATATATATATACATGCATATACACATCCATTGGTGTACATATACATATACATATAGGCACATATACAGTCCACCTTTCATGGTGGGAATATCAATTATACAAAGGATGTGAGGTATACAGTAATGTAATAATATCGCACAGTCCTGTGAGAAATATATTGAAAGTGTTCTCAGCCCAGGTAGCTTTAGCAGGCCTCGCTGGCTGCAACATTGCAAACTGAACAAAACACACACAGTGTTTAACCACCACATGTCATATACCAGCACTGTATGCTGTCTTGTTTGTCACACACTAAAACCTACATACAAATATGCACGTAACAACCTTCACCAACATATATATGTCCACCCTTCACAAACAGTTGCAATATGTCCCTTGCTCTATACACATATACAGATGTTAATATATATGAAACATATATATCTCTCTCCATATGTGTGTGCCATACACACACAAGGTCCACACTGTTGTAAGTCCCTGGACCTCACAGCTGAACTGTTGGGCCTTGCTGCAACATGAACAGGTGTCACATGTGTACACATAGTAACATTAGAGGGGGTATATATAGCTACAGATGCTAGATTAGCATACCAGCCTGGTACAACAGTTGCCAATGCTAAGCTAAACTTTAATATGACTATCATGCATGTGTTACTAGCCATTGTCTACACTACTGTACAGAACACAGATAACATGGATCAGATGTTTGACATTTAATGCTGAGCTACATATTTCACAGTTATGTCCCACTGCACACAGCTACACACTGAATTGTCCATGGCAGTAGTTAAGCAGGACATCTCTGCATAGATACGTACTGCTGCCACATATGAATGGTTCACATTATGTAGAGTACTCTTCAAAAACATCTACTACATGCCAGTAAGTACATATCTGTTACATACCTTTCCTTTGTATGAGTTGGTATTATTTATTTTCCATTTTCCTTTTGCTTTTCACTGTCTCTCTCTCTCTCTCTCTCTCTCTCTCTCTCTCAGTCTCTGCAATAGAGTGATTGAGTTTGTGGGCAGCAATTACAGCCTGCTTTTATAGGTATTTGCACATGTGCATGTGATGGCCTCTGCACCAATTGGTGGCCACCATTTGCTAATTGCATGCAGCCTGCTGTGTGGTAATTGCAGTAATCACAGTCATAGCAACCCAATGCTATAAATTGCTAACTCAGGTAGGCGTAGACCTTTCAACATTCCAAAATGGGGATCATGCTTGTTTGCTGTAGACATTGTTGTTTAAGTCAGAAGGTTGATATATTTCTTATATCTGAAGCCAGGGGTGTAGTCAGTGATTTGAATGTTGTACTCAGACCTGAATGTTGCTGCTTCCAATACACACTTGTCAGTGTAGAATTGTACTCACCCCTCCAAATGCTAACACAAGATGCATAGGTATGTACTTTCTTTTCTAATTATACAATTAACTGCCATACAAAAGTAGTTATTGAGATGTATTCTTGTGGCACATGAACTGTTTGTGAACTGCTATAGTGTGAATATTAATTTACTCACTTCTGAACAGTTTGTGCTTTTTTAGTGTTGACATTAGCACAGGCTGCTCAAGAAAACTGGACAAAATTCAGTACTGAGTATGCCTACCTACATCCTTGGTAGATTCTGAACATACAGATATATTGTACATTTCACAGAGAGCATTATGTATTATTGTGTGAATTTTATCTTGCTGGACTTAAAGGGTTACTGTGTACCTGTTTGTTTATCAAGGCAAGTAGTCTGTCTGCGTAGCTCCCAACTGTGGACCTATCCAAATGGTAGCCAGAGGTTATTCTGTTATTCTTTGTCTGTGCACCACATCGGTCTTTTCAGCACTGGAACAATGGCATTGTCACAGTTGGTTGCTACCAGTACATGGCTACATCCCTTGGTATTTAAGTGCTGTACTCCTACATAAGGGTATGCTTCTGGAACTCCTTCCAAAGCTATTTGCACAGTGTGTAACAGCAGAAAAGCTGATATGCCTGTGTGTTTCTGCCTCTGCCAGGCCTCTCAAACACTCAGGTACATATTTGAACAGACTCAGGGAAATGTAGGTAAAAGTGAGGTACACCTTTAAAATATTAGAGACATTAAGTTGAGACTTTGAGAGAACCAGAGCATATGGATTAATACACTTTTTCTGAAGTACAAGCGGTGTCTAACTCTTACTTATTGTCATTATTCATTAAGTGCAATTCCCCACCTTTCTGCCTAACGTCAGTACTTTTCAGAGGGATTCAGATGGACACAGCCAAAATTTGTTTCAAAATTAGGGACATCCCTGAAAATTAGTCACAGTTGGGAAGTATGGCCTCTGCCCTAATCAGATATGCCAGTGTTTGTCCTGCTATGATACTGTGTGGGGGTTATAATGTGCTGCTGTAACATTATTTCCTGCTAGAATGTCTGGTTCTCTTTTCACAGTCATGTAATGCAATTCCACAACAACTGCTGGTAAAGATCCACAGAACAAGATTTGTCTTATGGCATTCCTACTTTTCCTTTACATTCACTCATTCTGATGCATGATATATTTATTTCAGCACCAGCTTGTTGTATTTCTACCATGGCTTAGTGGTACTTCATGCAGTCTAGTTTGTACAAGGTCTGGGGTTCGAGACTGACAGAGGTGTTTTATTTTGCTGCTGAGCAGAACAAGGGCCCTGACATACAGAATGACTAAGACACTTTTAAGCAGTTGTAAGCAGGTTTGCATGGGTTTGCGTAATGCTTAGCAATGCTTAGCTAAGCTCACACAACCGCACACTCGCGCAAACCCGCTAACTACTGCTTAATAGTGCTTACTCCCGCTAACCCCCACGCTCATTTCTTTGAAAGAAAAGAAAATGGGGAGATAGGAAAGTGGTGAAAAAGGGGCACAAAGAGGGAAAGAGAGTAGGGAAAACAGCTCGGGATGTGCAGGATGGGTGTAGGGAAGGTCCATAGCTGCCCATTTCTTTAACAGCAACAGCTGTGCATATGCAATAAATTTGGAGGGAAATATGAAACCTTCAACCCCTGTGAGAGGGGTGAGGACAACAAAGTATGTTGTACTGCCAATTAAATATCAGTTTATGTGTCCAGCGGACATGTGTGCAAAATGGGCAGCTATGTATGGGGCGTAATTTTTTTGGGGAGCAGATTGCCCTTTTTTCTTTTTTTTCAGGTGAGAGTGGAATGTGGGGTAGGGAAGTAGGTATATTTGGAGAGGTAGGTTGGGGAGGTAAACAGACAAGACAAACAAGATGCATACAGGGGTGGAATATGACACGTAGTGGGTAAACACCATTGATGTGGGAAGGATGTTTGGAAATCGCAAGCCCATGAGCCCACAGATGGTAACAGTGGAACTGAGATCCCCACTCATGGGCAGTCACCACTGCACCTTCAAAGCCCAGAGGGTGTCTGTGCTGGGGGCTGCATAGAAGGGGCAGGCTTACCCGTGAGTCACGCCACTGGTGCCTCAAGCTGGCGTAGAGGATCAGCAACAGAACACTCACTCTCCCTATGCACCACAGCCCAGACCATTTGGAGGGTGATAGGTGGCCCTCCTCCGCCCACGCTTGCATGGGGGGACGAGCCCCATCCCCTGCAGTGCTTCCACCCGAAGGTGGCAAAGGGCCAGTGGAGGAGGAGGTCCCAGGCTGGGCACCAGACCTGCTGGTGCCAGGTGCCATCGCCAGCTGAGGTGGGACAGGTGGGTCCGCTGGGACCGGCCTTCCCATACGTTCTATGTTTAGGAGAATTTAATGAAAATGTGGGTTAGTAACAGTCAACAGCATTCCCAATTAGTTATAACAGCATGGAATAGTATTCCCATTAACCAAACACACCAGAGTTCCAACAGTTGAACAGCAAGCATGACACATGCATATATAGAACAACAGTGGACATTACAACAGCATGCAGGTTTAATTGATGGCAACAGGCCACCAATATTGTGGTATTTGAACAGGGCACATGCATCGAAATAAATGCAGATATTTATAAACCAATAGGACATCTGTCCCAACAAATGTTTTGAGATTAGACATACCCATTGAGGTGTGGAATTGCATTTTTTATGCACATACAGTAGGGTGGAAAATGATAGCTCCATTAACAACTTATATATCATTCTAGTTTACACTACATTCCTATTAACTGCAGTTATATGTCCCCTACATGTATTATTACAGTACACAATTGTCCTTAAATCGTGAAATGGGTTTTGCTAGATCTTTATATACATGGGCTGTATCTGACATACAAACTCTCCTGGATGCAGATGTTACTGCTACATATTTTGTCAGTTGCTCAGACACACTACTGCTGAGATCGTACACTGACAGCTCTACTTTCCTATACTTATCTAGATATGTTTAGGTGAAATTATCAGTTATATGTTAACAGCTCCCTACATTTCTGCCAGCACAATGACATTTCTGGGGAACACAATACCAAGCTACTCATGTGCCAGATTAACCTCTACATGCTGGGCATGTACCAACAGTTGAGGACTGTAAATATGTTTAAAAGGTACTGGAACTCACTTCATCCACTTTATATAGGCTACCCAACTGTGTGTTAACAGCACTTAATACAACAGTACTATTTCTATAATGCAAGAGTACAACAACATATCAAAGAAAATGACACAGACACACTCCAGGAATTATACCTTTATTAAAGACTTAAAACACTTTTCTAGTGGCTCTCTCATTTATTTTATATAACAGTACATGTAGAATAATTATACCTTTATTTATTGTGTTAAAACACTTTTTTCAGGCTCTCTAGTTTATTTTACATAACAGTACAAGCAGAATAATTACTAACCTGCCTGGTGGTGCAGCCTTAGCAGCCTATCTGCATAGGCTTGCTGATTCGCAGCACGGACACCTGCAACTGTGAAGTAAATGAAGTGATATTGAGACATACCTATCCATAGTATACACTAGAATAGCAATTCTTACATACTTAATTCCATGGCTACTTACTCAGTAGTGGGGCATTTTCCATCTCACAGGCCTCCTGGATCCACTGGTCCAGTTGATCTGCCTTGCATCTCTTCAGGTCTGTGTGGTGATGTCTGACCTGCTCACCAGTCCAAGGGACACCTGTGGCACTGGTGAGTTCATGAGCTAGACGGTCCCAGGCTTCCGCTTTGTATTGGGTGCCCTGGTACTGGCCCCGCAGAAGACTATCTTCATGACTATGGACAAGGAGCAAAGCCATTACTTTTGACTCCTCAATGCCCCAACGTTGCGCTCAGAAATAAGAGCCCTCTCCAGCACCAGCCATTGCTACCTGCAGATGGGAGCTACAACCAGTTATGGCAAGTATTCCTGCCTATGGAGCTTAAATATGCATCATTTCCTGCACTTATTTGTAATTGGCCGGTTTTGAAAAAACTCAGCTGAAGGTACACCTGCTTAGCAATTTGTAAACTTCCATTGATATGTATGTGTGTGTTGAAAGTGCATGCTTATGAAAAGCTGTCATGGCTTAGTGGTTCAGTACTGTTATTATGGTGCACAGTATCCCGGGTTCGAGGCCTGTCATTGCTTTTTATTTTACTACTGGCCAAACTAGTTAGGAGGTGTGGCTGTGTTTTAACAACTTTGCTCAACTTTGCCTGATGTTGCTCTACGCTGCTTTACGTTGCCTGACATTGAGCTGGTTAGCGCAGTGCACAGCTACATGTAAACATCTTCTGTTTGCGCTTGTTTGCATGATGCACAGCTACATGCAAAGCCATTGCGCTACTTAACGCAGTGCTCAGCTACGAGCAATTACATTTAAATATGCTTAATACTGGTAAACTTTGCTTAGCAGTGCTTCAAATTGCTTAAGATACATTACTTATGCATCCATCAGTATGCATAACTATTTCATCTTCTTATACATACATATATATATATATATATATATATATATATATATATATATATATATATATATATATAAAAGGTATTCACTACTACATAGGCCATTTCAATGCTTTTTACTAAAATTTAAATGATAAATGTCAGGAATTATTTTTATATACAGATTTCCAACAGAAAATAGAAAGAGGAGTGGTGGAACTCGAACCAGGAATGCCTCCTCTTTGTGCGAAGGCTCTACCACTAAGCTATCGCTATTTTGCTTAATTTGCATATAAGCTTCTTATTATCCTCTTCGATGTCTAAACTGGTAACTGTAGCTAAGCAACGGGCAAACCCACACAAACATGTGCAAATACAGGCAGCTATATCGGAAATAATAAAAAAGAATAAATAAAAGTTTTACATTTTATAATTGTACAGGGGTTTAGAATGTGGGGGGGGGGGTGTAGTGTTGGGTATGTACACATTTGAGCGGACTCGCTCATGTAGGTTGACATTTCCCGATTGAGAGACTAGCAGGGGTGTGGATTATTAGACTGCTTGGCAGTCCGACATGCCCCCTGCACTCATGCATGCTCTGTATTAGCCTTAGAGTTGAGGCAGCATGCCCTCATTAATATGCATGGTGCGCTGCCGTCTAACTCTTAGACTGGCGTTTCCGTATAAGACTAATCTAGTCTTACACGGAGGATTAGTGAATCCTGGGGATTGATCAGTTTCTTTTTCTTCCTTGCTAGTTTTTGTGAACTTCTTCTGTTCATTCTGTTTTTGTTTTCTTGTAAACAATCTAGATCCTCAGATTGCTGAATACTTGCATCCAGAATTCAGAAGTTGTCAGGGCCATCATCTTGTTTCATAGGGGTTGAATGATCTTTTTAGACAATAGAGGCATAATTTCCTAAATCATTTCCTAAATGTGCTCTATTTCTTCTTTGCCTAACATTGTTTATCTCAGAGTCTCTCCAGCCCAGTCATTAATATATGAAACAACATTTCTCAAAGCCATGCCAATTGCACAAGAGCAATAATCATCATTAAATCTAGATTTAGTTCTAACAATGTTAAGCAAATCATCCAACTTTTGACATGAGGAACACAGGTCACGAATGTTATCAGCGTTACCTTTAAATATGCATAGTATTTATTACATTGTACAAGATATCTGTGCATTAGCATATCATTAATTGCATAATCGTTTAAGGAATCCACATTCCATTTCAAACAAATAAAATATTGTTAAAGAAAAGAATAATCAAAATCAGTAACCACAGAATTCACAGAGAACTTAAATCAACTTCTATGACAAAAATCATGCAAGGAATATAGAACTAAATACTACTGTAAGTACAGTAAAGTTGTTCTCACTGTACAAGTTCTGCAACCCAGACAAAAGCTGTAATTCCTTTACACAGTAGCTTCTGCTCACTACTCGCAAACACAATTCTTTTTAACAGTGAAGATCAATAAATCATAAACCAAGCTAGGATTGTTTAAATATGGTCTGGATTTTTCTCTCTGCAGTCTGTATGAATTTATAGCAGTCTAGGCCCCTTGGGATGGCTAGAGCTTGCCTGTCTAAAACATACCTCTTTCTAACAACCAAAAGTGAACTTAAAGATAAAACAACAAAATATGAATCAAAGTAAATCTTGTTAACAAGCTATCCCTTCTTATCTACAAACAGTGAAAAACGGTGACAACAAATAAAATATAAATTCAAATAAAACTTCTCTTACCAGTCAGCTCCACAGTAAATCATAAACCAAGGTAGGATTGTTTGGATATGCTCTGCATTAGATACAACATTTGGGAATAATGATGCAGGTAGGATTCAATGGGAAAACAATAAAGGAAATAAAACAAACCTGTCTTTTCTGGAGAACATATAAATTACCATTGTTCTTCATGTGACACAAATTAAGCTTTAGAAGGAAAGCAGTTGATTTTCTCCTTACTTAATTCCAGGGGAGCTTGTCTGAATGAATCCCAGATGACTGTTATTCAGTTAAGCAGCATGAGTGTTGGAGGTTACAGGCAGGTGAAGATGAGAGTGAATGGTCTGCGCAAGTTCGTCCCTTGGGAGAGACAAATTTCCCCCACTGCACTGTTGACAACTGCAACAGTGCAGATTCATGACCTACAGCAAGGAGCCTAGAATGCCAACACACTGCAAAGCTGTGTGCCAATTAGTTGAGAAGCTGCATATTGGCAGAAGTGTGCAGGCAAATCCTGTAGGCAATTTATGGTAATGCTTGTAAAGGGGGTGGAGGGGTAGGATGCTTTATCACCAGGCTGACCTGCTCCCAAAAATACCTGATGATTACCTCATCTTGGAAATGGATAAGGCAGAGGGCTCTCACCCTGATGGAGAAACAAATGGGTCAGTCAGGTACAGGAAAAAGAGCTACTCAACTGACCCTGAGGACAAAAAATGCATTGTGTGCTATGATTTGGCTAGGTTTCCAATTATATTATGCTACTTATATCCTTAAGTGTATATAGAATTATTGGTTATAAGTTCATAGGTTCATAGGTGGGTACTAGGCTATTGGCCCTAGGGCCTATACAAGCCTAGCCAGAAAGGTACCCTGGCTTTCGCCACCCAAGAAAATTATTTTCCTGTGCCCCTGTCAATCAGAACCACAGAAGTGATCCCAGGGGTGAATTTCCTATTATAGGTTCGTAGGTAGGTACTAGGTATGTTATCATAGGACAGATGACTGCTGATTTTGATAATGAACAGGAAATCCATAGTTTAAAAGGAATATGATTTAAAGGAGCAGAACCATGACTAAGCAAGAAAAACAAAACAATTACATGGAAAAGGGAGAAAACAACAAAGTATTTCTTTATATTATCAGACCAATGATCATCTGGGGAGACCCCAAGTTCCTCACCAAAAGGATATAAAAGGATCCAAAATCCAAAAGGATAAAGGGACTTGAAAAAAATCTGTCCTATGCAGTATTGATCAACTCACTTCTAGAGCATATGCAGTGATCTGCTCAGAGGTGACATGTGACTGACATACAAGGAATTAACAACCCCCAACAAAAACCCAAAACCAAACCCAAAAATCCAAAAAACACAAGAGCAAGTGCCACTATAGCAAGTAATGCTAATGAATAGCACGGAGGACGATAGACTCAGTTATCACTTGCTGTGGAATAAAAAAAGCCGTCCCCCTGGATTGTGAGCACTCGGCTGACTCTGTTCAAGAGATCTAGATCAGATGTCTGTGGATGGAGTTACGTTTAGAATCATCTCTATGTCAATCATCCTGAATCACTGCTGGACAAAGGCACAGTATTTTTTTTAACATATATATAAGGTAAGTAAGCCAGAAAAAAAAAAAAAATTTAGGCGGATTAAAATAGGGCAGATAGCCTAGTATAAACCTATGAACCTATGAACCTATTATTTTCAGTGATCAAAGCATTTATATCTTAAAAGGCAGAACAATGGGAAGCATTTCCTTAGCTTAAGGAATCATCTATTATTTATGACTCACTAGAGAGGGAATTCAGCATGGTTTGCAGAACACAAATGTACCTAAATACAAACTGCCACCTATTTATAAATATTGTAACAGTTAGCAACATGGCTGATATGCAGTTAACCTATATAAGGACAGCATAAGGAATTCATCAAGATTTGAACATAATTAGTCAAGGCCATGCATGAAGTCTTCTCATGTTGTGTAGGCATTGCATTACATGCATTGAATACATATGTGATGAACCTTCCCAGATCATTCATGACTCAGCAGGATAAAATCACTGGAGTACTGGCTGGTCTCAACAAGGTAACCTATGAGGCAGCATGCAGTTATGAACAACATAACGTTGATGACAAAATTAAAAAAATACACTCCGTGATAGTTAATCTTTAATATCAACAGAGTTTCCTATAGATCAGACAAATCTGCTTCCTCTGTTAAAATTGTGCCATTCCCAAACAGTGGCACTGGAAAGTTCCCACAAATGGGAGTTCAGGCTGTTCCAAATTCCATCTTTATTTTGCTCTGTCATCATTGCAAAATGACTGTGATATCCTCATGAATTATAGCTATGAGGGTAGAGCAAAGCATAGTAAAGGACAACTATGTACAAAAATAAACAGATCACATTTTTATACGTAGATGTGCTTTTCTACATGTCTGCACCATGCTCCATTGTCATGGCATAACACAGTACAGCAGCTGCTGGCAGGTAGGGGGGGATGGGACTAAATTTGTGATAGAAGTAGTCTTGTGTGTAGTTTATAAATACAGGAGTATATTTGTACACTAGTATTATAGAAAAAGGTACATGCCTATTAATTGTAGGAATCTGTTATGCAAAAGCCATAGTGCTTGCATAACGTTGTATATTAGGAATACCAGGACATCAAAATACTTTTAAATTTATTTGAAATGCTTATAAAGTGAGACAGTATGAGCTATTCCTCTGATGAAAAGAATTTCCAGTTTAAAGCCCTGACTTTAGCATTGCACAGTCTGCAGTGCTCCTTCTCTGCTGCTAGATGTCCACTGGGACATTTGGACAGTACCTATTGGGACATTTGGACAGTACCTTGCTAATGCTTATTGTTTTCTACATGGTATCTAGAAACTGGCTGATTCAGCCTATTATCACCTGGATATTAAAGATTCATTTTATCTCATTGTTCATTACTGTATGCATGTTATTCATTGTTTAAAGTCAATCTTTTACTGTACACAAATCAGTCCAGGGACTTGGACTATTTCTGATTACTGTAAACAATATTACATTCTCATATAACTGCAACAATAATGATTTCCTAGCCTTAGATACACGGAAAGATGAAACAAGAAAGCAGATTTTGGGGAGTTAAACAATATTGCTATAAAACAAATAAGGCTATTGCCGCCTCATCATTCCACATGCAGCTCTCTTGGAAAACAGCATATTTGAAGTAATGGAATTTAATTATAAAGTTTAAGAACGGCAGAATTTATTTCCATATGCCATGCTGTGCAAGCACATGGCATGTTATTAGTACTGCTCTCTCATGTTATGCAAATCAGATGTCAAACAAGTATTATGATATTTACAGCTCTTTGTAGCTGCTATGGCAGTGCTTCAAAGAGTCACCGCTACCTTAAGGCAAGCTTGAAACCTTGTTTAAGCAGTACTCATGGTGGTGCCTTTTTGCAAATGCACTGAAATAACAAGCTTTAATTGGGTATTGCTTACATGTAAGCATATCTTTATTATTTGCCTTTAGTGTCTGTGTTACACCGTGTACATGTATATACACAGAGAAATATGCACACACATGTACACACATATATATATATATATATATATATATATATATATATATGTAAATAGAGAGAGAGAGAGATTCATGGATATCTTTCTGTCTCTGAACACACACTTTTGGACATTTTTTTTTTTTTACCATTAAAGCTTGACTATTGCCATAAAATTATTATAACTTTTTTATAAACAAAAAAAAGCTGAATACACATCTGTATTTCATCCTGCATTTAAGCTGCCCAGTAAACTTGTTTGAATAAATAAATTAAGGGTTTTATTTGTCTTATGCATTATTCTCTTTAGGACCCCATTATAAAATAGAGGCAGTGCTGCAACTAAATGAATGACAGAAAATCAGCGTGGAGTAGCTCAGTAGAAAGGTGCTACTAAGCATCAAAAAAACTTAATATAACAGGGAATTTGATGCTCTGCTTTCTGTGAGAATGCAATGTTTATAGTATTTGAAATATGCTGTGCAGTTCATGTGTGTGCGTGTTTGCATATTTGTGTCCTTTCCCTTACATGCAGCAAATTATGTTTCGTTTATTTAATATGTGAGTGTGGTGGCACAGCCTTTGCATTTTTTTATTCTCATTGCTCTGAAGTTAGCTGGTGGTGTACTGTTTGTTTAATTTATTTCAATCTTACAGTATGGTGCCTTTTAAAACCACGTCTTCTAGAAATGTATCACCCTATCCTAAATAGCAACTGACTTGTCTCTCTTCTCATATTGTTCATTTTTCCCATCTGCGTTTTTCATTTTCTGATACTGCTTATCTTTCAAATTAGCTATGATTGCATTCCTTACTTTCTTTAGAAATTTCATTGTTTATATTTGTCAGAGTTGGATACTTTGACATCCATTATGCATTATTTACTAGTTCTGCAAATATGTGAAGTCCAATACTTGCATAAATATTTCATGAGAATCTTTGGCTGCATTGCATTAATAAGACTTCACCTTTTTCATTTTGCTTTGTTCATAGTTTTACACGCTAGATTTCTGGCTTGTTTTCCCAAGTTGTGTTTATTATGTACCTCTCAACTTCTTACAACAAGAAATATAGGCAAAGCCAAAATAATGGGGGACAAAGACCCAAAAATAGGGACATATTTTAATTATTGATCTTATAAACTTAAAAATGTTAATATAATAATAGGTTTCCATTATATGCATTTTCTGAAGGTTGTGAAAAAAGCTATTCATTAGCTATTCATCATCCTAAGAATAAAAAAAGGGTTCCTCTTTCTGTTAACTTCATTTGCATTGCTTGAACCTTCAAAACAAGGCTCACAAGGTTCATATTCACTAAGCACAAAAGTAAATATATTTTAGCCTTCACTTCTTACAAACACAGTAGATGTTGAATGTTCAAAGGTGCAAACAGTCTGACCAAATGAAGATGATGAATAAATGTGACAGTAGCCTTTGGACAGTTATTTCACAAGTCTTGTCCATTATGTATAGCATGGATTCCTTAGTTGCGTACATTATTATCCTACATATGATTGATATAGTAAATAATCCCCCGGATTCACAAATCCTCCGTGTAAGACTTAATAAGTCTTAGTCGGAGGCTGCAGTTGAATGGTATGACGTCAGCGTGCCATGAATATTCATGAGGGCATGCTGACTCAACCGTAAGTCTTACACGGACCGTGTAGGAAAGCAGGGGGCGTGTCCGACTGCTGAGCAGTCTAAATGTCCATGCCCCTGCAAGGTTTGGAAAAGTAAAATGAAATTACACAAGAGCGAGTCCGCTCAAATTTCCTTGCACCCAACACCACACTCCCTCACACTGTGAACTCCCATCACAGTTATAAAAAGTAAAATGTTATTTTTTTTAAATTCTCGAAATAGCTGCCCGTATTTGCGCGTGTGTGCGTGGGTGTGCCCATTGCTTAGCTGTTGTTAGCAATTCCGACATGGAAGGGCATAAGAAAGAATGTTTATGCAAATCACACCAAATAGCAATAGCATAATGGTAGAGCGTTCGCACAAAAAAGAGGCATCCACGGTTCGAGTTCCACCACTCCCCTTCTTATTTATGTTTTAAATCAGTATATGGAATAATACCCGACAAATATGATTAAAATATTAGTAAAAAGCAGTGAAATGGCCAATGTATCAGTGAACAAAATATATATTTTTAAAGGATCCTGATATATAATTGCTTGCAGTTAAGCAGCGCTTTAGCCAGCGCAATAGAGTTGTCCATAGTTTAATAGAGCTTTACCCAGCGCAATAGAGTTTCCCAAAGTGTAAGAGTGCTTTACCCAGCACAATAGAGGTGCCCATAGCGAAATAGTGCTTTAACCAGCGCAATGTGTTTGCGCGGATGTGCATGCTGCGCCAACCAGGGAACTGTAGGGCACCATGGAGCAACGTAGAGCAAAGTTGCTTAAATGCAGCCACACCCCCTAGCCCCTCTGGACAGTATGAAAATGAAATGAATAACAAGGTTCGAACTCAGGACTCTGTGCATCATAATCAAAGTACAGAACCACTAAGCCATGACAACTTAGGAGAAACAGCCACTGTTAACATACATATACTTAGTAATGGTAGATTAACCATTACTAAGCAGGTCTGCAGTCAGCCGAGAATTTTCAAAAATGGCCAATCACAAAAAAGTGCAGGAAATGCAGCATATTTAAGCCGCATAGGTGGGAATACTCGTCATAACTGATTGTAGCTCACATCTGCAGTTAGAATGGCTGGTGCTGGAGAGGGTACATGCTTCTGAGTGCAGCGTTGGGGCATCAAGCAGTCGAAAAACATGGTTTGGCTCCATGTCCACCATCATGAGTCAAGACTCCTGCAGGGCCAGATCCAAGGGATGGAGTACAAGGCAGAGGCTTGGAACCGGTTAGCTCATGACCTCAACAGTGTCACAGGCATTCCTCGGACTGGTGAGCAGGTCCATCACCACCATGCAGACCTGAAGAGATGAAAGCAGGACTGCCTGAACCAATGGATACAGGAGGCCCGTGGGATGCAGGATAACCCACAACCAAGTAGGTAGCCATGGAACGCAGTATGCAAGAATTGATAATTGAGTCTGTATAACAGATAGGTATGTCTCAATATCCCTTTATTTACTTTACAGCTGCAGGTGAGTGTGCTGCGAATCAGCAAGCCTATGCAGATAGGCTGCTAAGGCTGCAACACCAGGCAGGTTAGTGATTATTCTGCATGTATTGTTATATAAAATAGGGGAGAGAGCATGAAATAAAGTGTTGCAGTCCAATAATACAGCCATAAAATGGCCTAAATAAGTCCTCTGCATGCACTGTCAGATAAAAAAGTCAGAGAGCCAGAAAAAGAGTATAGTAACCCATTAAGAAAGGTAACATATGTCCAGAATAATATCTCTGCAGGTACTGTCATATAAAATTAGTGAGTGAGCCTGAAAAAGAGTGTTCTAACCTATTAATAAAGGTATAATATGTCTTGAATATGTCTTCCATATGCACCGTTATACAAATAAAGGAGTGAGCCTGTGGAAAAGTGTGTAATGTCATTAATAAAGGTCTGAAACCCGGAGTGTGTCTGTGTCACTTAGTTTGAAATATTGTTGTACCCTTGCATTATACAAATAGTACTGTTTTAAAAAGTGCTGGCAACCCAGAGTTGTGCATTCCCATATGAAGTGGGTGATGGAAGTGCTAGTAGCTGTGAAGCATATATACAGTCCTCAACAGTCAGTTACTGGCTGGCATGCATAAGTAAATCTGGCACACGAGTAGCATGTTAATTTTTTCCCTAGAAATGTGAGTGTGTGTCAAGAAATGCAGGGTTCTGTACAAATAAAAGTAAAAATGTCATGTGAAAACATCCAGATATGTAGATAAAGAAATATAAATGCAATCAAGGAATATTTAGCAGTAACATCTGCATCTTGGATAGTTAGTATGTCAGATATAGGTCAGGCATATATTGAACTATCCAAACCCATTACACAACCTAATGCATGGTGGCAAGTGTAATAATACATGTAGGGGATATACACTTGCAGTCACTAGGAATGTAGTGTAGACTAAATGTAATTATAAGATGTTAATCGGGGTTTTGTTCTACACCATACTGTATGAGCATAAACCATGCAATTCCACACTTCAATGGGTATGTGTAATCTTAAATATTTGTTGGGTCATATGTCCTATTGTTCTATAAATATTTGCATTCACATTGATGCATGTTCCCTGTTCAAACACCACAATCATGGTGGCCTGTTGCTACCAAACATCCCTGCATGCTGTTGGAATAGCCACTGTCGTTCAATATATGGATGTGTTATGCTTGCTCTTCAACTGCTGGAACCTTGGTGTGTTGGGTTAATGGGAATATTACTGCATGCTGTTACAACTAATCTGGAATGATGTTGTTTATGTTGTAATTAAACACACCTAATCACAGAACGTATGGGAAGGCTGGTCCCAGCAGCCCACCTGTCCCTCCTCAGCTGGCGAGTGCACCTGGCACCAGTGGGCCCGGTGCCCAGCCCGGGCTCCCCTCCTCCATTGGTCCTGTGCCACCTTCGAGTGGAAGCACTGCAGGGGATGGGGCTCGTCCTCCCCGTGCAAGTGTGGGCAGAGAAGGGCCACCTGTCACCCTTCGAAGGGTCCGGGCTGTGGTGCATAGGGAGATCTAGTGTTCAGTCGCTGATCCCCTACTCCAGCTTGAGGCGAGAGTGGCACGTCTCATGGGTGAGCCTGCCCATCCTACGCAGCTCCCAGCACAGCCACCCTCGGGGCTGTGAAGGTGCAGTGGTGACTGCCCATGGGTGGGGATCTCAGTTCCACTGTTACCGTCTGTGGGCTCATGGGCTTGCGATTTCCAAACATCCGACCCCATCAATTGTGTTACCCACCCCATGTGTCATACACTGCCCCTGAATGCGTCTTGTCTGTCTTGTCTGTTTACCTCCCCAACCTACCTCCCCGAACATACCTACTTCCTCTACCTCACTTTCAACTCTCACCTGAAAAAAAAAAAAAGGGCAATCTGTACCCACAAAAAATTTATGCCCCATACATAGCTACCCATTTCGCACACATGTCCATTGGACATGTAAACTGATAATTATAATTGGCAGTACAACATACTTTGTTGTCCTCACCCCTCTCCCAGTGATGGATGGTTTGAAATTTCACTCCAAATTTATTGCATATGCACAGCTGTTGCTGGTAAAGAAATGGGCAGCTTCCCTACACCCATCCTGCACGTCCCAAGCTGGTTTACCTATTGTCTGTCCCTCTTTGTGCCCCCTTTTTCACCACTTTCCTATCTCCCCATTTTCTTTTCTTTAAAAGAAATTAGTGAGGGGGTTAGCGGGAGTAAGCACTTTTAAGCAGTAGTAAGCGGGTTTAAGTGAGTGTGTGCATGTGTGCGCTTAGCTAAGCGTCACACAAAAACACGCAAACCCGCTTACAACTGCTTAAAATGCCTTAGTCACTCTACGGAAGGGCCCTTGTTCTGCTCAGCAGCAAAAGAAAAGACCTCTGCCAGTCTCAAACCCCAAACCATTGACACAATAGAGTGCACGAATTACCACTAAGCCACAGCAGATATGCAAATAACTTGGTGCTGAAATAAATATATCATGCATTACAATGAGGGAATGTAAATGGAAATTAGGAATGGTATAATACAAATCCTGTTCTGTGGGTCTTTACCAGCAGTTGGTATGGAATTGCATGACATGACTGTGAAAAGAGAACCAGCCATCCAAGCAGGGAATAATGTTACAGTAGCACCTTACAAACACCACACAGTATCAGACCAGGATAAATACTGGCAAAGTTGAATAGGGCAGAGGCCAGACACTCCATCTGTGACTGCTTTACAGGGATGAACCTGATTTGTAAACAAATGTTAGCTGTGCCCCACTGAATCACTCTGGAAAGTACTAACTTTAGGCAGACAAGTGTGGAATCACACGTAATGAATAATGTCAATAGGTGACAGTAGACACTGCTTGCACATCAGAAACGGTGCAGGTATACATATGCTCTGATTCCCAAGAAAGTCTCAATTGCAATATGTCTGTAATATATTGCAGGTGTATCTCACGTATATGTACCTTTCACTGAGGCTATTCAAATATATACCTGAGAGTATCTGAGGACTGGCAGAGGCAGAAACACACAGGCAAATCAGCATTACTGCTGTTACACATTCTGCAAATAGCTTTGGAAGGAGTTCCACAAGCATGCCCTTATGTAGGAGTACAACACAGAAATATCACAGAATGTAGCCATGTACTGCTAGCAACCAACTGTGACAATGCCAATGTGCCAGTGCTGAAAAGACTGGTGTGGTGCACAGACAAAGTATAATATGCTAACCTCTAGCTACCAACTGGATTTGTCCACAGGTGGGAGCTACGCAGTTAGACTACTTGCCTTGATAGACTAACAGGTCCACAGCAACCCTGTATGTTCAGCAAGATAAACATCACATGATAATAAAAAATGCTCTTTGCAGTTCTGCACCCCTACCCAAAGGTACAACACACCTGTGTATTCAGGCAAAAACCAGGGTGTAGGTAGGCATACTCAGTACTGAAATATGTCCAGTTGTGTTGAGCAGCCAGTGCTAATGTCAACACAAACCAACCACAAACTGTTCAGAAGTGAGCAACGTAATAATTACAGTATAGCAGTTCGCAAACACTGCATATGCCACAGAAATGCAGTGCACTAACCACATTTGTATGGCAGTTAAATGTCTAATTCAACAAGAAAGTACATACTCCCATGTATCCTGTGTTAGCATTTGGAGGGGTGAGTGCATGTCTACACTGAGAAGTGTGTACTGGAAGCAGCAACATTCAGGTTTGAGTACAACATGTGTATCACTGGCTACAACCCTAGCTTCAGATAAGAGACATATACCAACCTTCTGACTGACACAACGGTGTCCAGATCAAACAAGCATGGGCCTCACCTTGGAAAGCTGAAAGGGCTATGCCTACCTAACC
Organism: Protopterus annectens; assembly: GCF_019279795.1. Taxonomy (NCBI): domain Eukaryota; kingdom Metazoa; phylum Chordata; order Ceratodontiformes; family Protopteridae; genus Protopterus; species Protopterus annectens. Next base: position 204,726,364 of record NC_056729.1, read on the forward strand.
TAGCATTTTATAGCAGTGGGCTGCAATCACAGTGAGTAATGCAATCACCACACAGCAGGCTGCATGCAATTACTGAATGGTGGGCGGCAATTAGTGCAGAGGCTGTTAAATGCACAAGTGCAGATACCTAGAAAAGCAGGCTGTACCTGTTGTCCACACATGCAATAATATCATTGCAGGTACAGGGAGATAGAGAGCGAGAGAGAGAGACACAGAAAGAGACACAGACAACAGAGAGAGAAACAGAGACAGAAACAGAAACAGAGGGAGAAAACACAAAACAAACAACCAAAAAAAAAAAAAGAACCTACAAAACTGTAACACAGATAGAGCAGGGAAATACAAAGGTAAGGTATGTAATTCATATGTATGTGTTGGCATGTAGTAGATGTTCCTGAAGAGTACTCTACACACTGCAAATCATCCATGTGTGGCAGCAGTATGTATCTATCTGTATCTGCACATTTGCATAGGGCAAGGGACATACTGCAACTGTTCGTGAAGGGTGGACAGATATCTGTTGTTGAAGGTTGTTATGTGCATATATCTATGTAGGTCATAGTGTGTGGCATAAATACAGCATGCAGTGCTGATATATGTCATGTGCTGGTTAAACGCTGTGGGACTGATTTGTCAGATCTGCTGTGTTACAGCCAGTGAGGCCTGCTAAAGCTACATGGGCTGAGGACACCCACATGCATTCTGCACAACACTGTGCAATATAATCACATAACTGTACATCCCACATCTGTCGCATAAGTGATATCCCCACCATGAAAGGTGGACTTTACATGTGCCTATATGTACATCTATGTGTACAACAATGGATGTGTACATGTATGTGTATAGATATGCATATATATGTACTGCAACAGGTGTGTGGTGACCAAGGCATGGACTGTAGACAGGTTTTGATACTGCAGTGCCATTCCTCCTTTCCAAAACACTGTACCCATTAACTACAACATAGGTAGAGATCTACCCAACACCGAAGGTGTGATAAGGGAACATGGGACACAGGTGGACAGTAGCCACCTCTTTGATAAAGACAGTGCCACACTAGACCTGTAATCTATCTGTGTGATATGTGTCATGACAGCAGGTGTGTCATCTAGGGAAATATAGGTCAGTGTTCCCCTCTACTCATCATAATGCCCTGTGTGGTATGTACCTCACATGACAATTACAGCAGGTGGAAAGGCCACAGACATAACTCACAAAGGGTAATACTGGCCGCAAACAGATGCCCTATGCAGACTGAATCACAAAACCACATCTAGACTGTATTGCATACCGGCCACACAGAGGTGACCTCTGCCGGACATACAGAGGTATGTCACACCCATAGCTGGGTGACAACCACCATGGCAACATATCACAATCCCTCCAGGATACACGCTATAGGGCCCTAAACCTCATCAGCTCACTAAACAGCACATGCTGGAGGGATAGGTTCCTATCTCAGATATATGCCATACACTGGAATAGACCACCTAGCAATAGCAAACAAGGCTCCTCATTAGCAGTTGTCATAAATACCCCTGATGATTGTTTGGGAAATTGGTAATACGCCCCAGGAACCCCATCTGTGGTTATGGTTGGCAGGGGCAAGTGAAATCAAAGTACATGTGTGTCAAAGGCCAGGGTAGCATATGGCTAGGCTGCTGTAGGCCCTAGGGTCAATAGCATATTACCTACCTATGACACTATGCACTCACACATGTACACAATACAATACCTGCTATGTGAGATTGAATAAGTGTAACACTGAATGTGTGCAAGGTCTGTAAATGTGTGATAGGTTAGTGTGAAGTTGTATCTGACATGGTAGTGTCTATCCTAGCTGTGACAGCAGCAAAATATGTGTATTGTACTGTTAGGCAGACATAGTAGTATGGCATACGATGTGATGTAGTTCCTTGTTAATGACCGTGGTGTCTCATTGTAGGCTAAAGCAACACATGTATGCTTAGTGAGTGGTACTGCTGGTGAATCCAACTCCCATATGAACTGTAGTACTACCTGAAGCTGTAGGCCTAAACAGCACAGTATGGTGTGTGTTCACATTGCTTGGAAACGCTGTCTTGTGTGTTTCCTGTAGTCTGCACAGAGGACAAAACTCAGGCATAAGGGTTTGTATGTAGTGGCACACAGTACTGTATGGTACACAGGTAATGCTCATCTGTGTTGGCATACAGCAGTGCGTTGTATGTTTGTCTGATGTGTGTGTAATTATGCCTGTACCATGGCTGCAATCATATGTGTGTTACAGGGCAGACGTGTGTATCCAGCAACATATATACTCCGTTACAGCAGTATGCCACCTATAGTAACAACTGTACACATATGTTAGGCAGGGCTATGGAATCAATGATAGGGTGGTTGACTGGTACTACTGTAACTATACTTTGCATTCATTGCAATGGATGACATCTCTGTTCGTGCATTGGCGTGATATATACCCCTGTGTCGAGGTTGTGCATTGTGTCACAAACAGTGTGTCGGGTACTGTTGTATAGTGGTGTGATATATAGAGTGTGCCAGGTACTGTTAGTCAGTTGTGGCCTGAGAACCAATAAGTGGTATTGAACGTGTGTAACCTCTGACAGACAAATGGATGGTATATATGTCAGTAAAGTGATATCTTTGGTTAAAGGTTTAAAGTGTGCCACAGGACTCGCTCACACATATTGTTCACATCTTTTTCAGCCAGATGGCCCATCAATGCAACCTGTCGTACACAGCAGCGGAGGAAGATGAGATTTTGCAAAGCCTGGTGCAGCAGTACACAATGCTGTTGTCCCAAAGCAGCCATCACCAGCAGGAGCGGACTGCACTGTGGCAGGATCTTGTTCGTCGGGTAAATGACATAGGCATGCATAACCGGACATATGAGCAGGTACACCATCACTGCAGTGATTTAATTAGACATGTCCGGCAGCGTGTGTCTGATATCCAAAGACAACAGCTTGCCACAAGTGGTTGGGTGGCCATTCATTCCCCCCTCACCAGAGTGGAGGAGCTGCTCCTAAGCGTGGTGGATCCCGGACAACAGCAGCAACAACCTCTGACATGTGTTGTCATGGAGGCTGGAGCCTCCCAGCATGTTCACATGGAGCGAGCAGGTAACATGCCCTATCTGTAGACTACAGTTAACTGTATTGTTAGATTATGTCTATGTGACATGTGTACGGTGTGGTTAGCAGTTGTGCTACCTAGTGTTGTGCAATACTGATATTTGGAATATTATCTCTACACCTGTGACTGTTGACTGCTGTTCTACTGTAGTTTAGCATACCCACTGTAGCAATGCTAGAGCTGGGGCCACTGATGAACTCTCTCATATTCTCGTAGGTCCCTCTGGTGTGACAGCAGGGCAGACAATCCATGCTGGTGAGTGTGGTATAACTGCAATGTTGGTAATGAAATGTGCATGTCATAGGTGAGGTGTAGGCCATGTACACATAACACACCTATGCATAATGCATGCCATGCATGTTTGCTGTAAGACATTGCACAGCTCAGTAATGTCAGTAGCTGCCTCAATGACATGCAATACACAGAGCATCAGACACAGTTGTGGCAACACCGTACTGCACATTGGATAGGCATAGTTGCTACAGCTGTACACAACATAACACGTTTATCATACGCAGTACACAAAAACATGCTACATATGGCATTACCACACACCCACTGTAAGGTCACACTTCAGTATCCCACATGTCATCCACACACACATGATGTACCTCAGGGGTAGATGCCTATCATGGGGCTGTGCAACACTCTTCAACATATAACACAGTCATGTTAGGCAATGCTCCCTATTGGGCACCTCACACACCCATGTACAAAGTGGCTGTGTAATTGTGAACATAGCCACGGCACTGCAGTTCAGGTACAGCATGCTAGGTGGTGGTCTGTCACACATTAGTAGTCGTGAGTGACCACAAGATGCATGTTGATGATGGCACATGGTATTACACCCCATCCAGTTACAGTGACCATAGTACTACACATAGTCATTGCTTTGCACCTCAATTTTGTGTGTGTGCAAAGATATGCACCTATACACAATATGCATAGCATGTTGTGTGTGTGCTTACATATGCCAGTATACACAATATGCACAGCAGTCACCATCTGTACAAAGTGTTACATATATGTCCTGGAATGCTATTGGGTGTATAGGTCACATGACACACATTGGGTATGTGTGGTGTTTAATGTTGCAGTTGTGTAGCATGCCATGTCATGGCTGGCACCGACATATGTGCAATATGTCCCACACTCACCATAACCACTGTACAATGGCCATGTTGAGCATTGGGATTCCTTCACGTCTACATGCACCACTCATCCCGTGTGTGTACATAGCATGCATGTGCTACACCTGTGCCCACTATTATCTGCTATGGACACAGACACTGTAATCACACGTGGCACTCTATGTGTCACACAGATAACACATGCAGTCATTGTATGTATACCTGTGAGTGATAGTGCACAGGACATTGCAGAGCTGATAATACATGCACAGCAATGTTGTGTCCATGTACACATTATGTTCCAGGGTGTAGCCAATCACTGAACAACTACACACATGCATCAAAGCCATGTATAATGTCATTAAATGGGGCCATCTACACTTGCACTGCATGGTCTTGAGTAACACATATTCTGCATGCTGACACGTGTGAGGTGACTGTTTGCCTTGTGATACTGTCACCCACCTTCACCCACTATTGAGTATGTGTTGGATTGCTGGTGTGTGTGTATGTGCTGTAGTGAGGAGTGTATTTGTGTGCATGTGGGCATGTGGGCATGTGTGCATGTGTTCATGTGTGCATGTGTGCATGTGTGCATGTGTGCATGTGTGCTAACATCACGCACATACTCTAAAGTGTGTTTCCTGTCTTCCTCTCACAGGTCCTGAGTTTGGGGTGGCTGAAAGCAGCAGTGAACCTGAAGTCACTGCCACTAATAGTGGAGATGATGAGACATGTATTCTGGCACATTGGTCCGCCAATCGACAGTACACAGCATTCAACCCCATCTATGCGCACACTCATACTGCCAATACATCCCTCATCACCAATGGCCTTAGCCGAGGGACAGCAAACAGTTAGCATTGACCAGGAGAGTGTGGTACCCATGGCACTTGCATCCCCTCACAGCAGCCATAGCTGAATTCCTGGAACAGTACCACATAGGTGGATGTCCAGGGGTTCTCAGGGGAGCATCACTGGTTATATTGCCCCTGGCAGACATGCCCCCAGAGGTATTACAACCTCCAGTTTGTTCCAGGCTGTAATGCAGGCACAGGCATGTATGGAATGGTACACCAGACAGGGACTAAGAGCACAGAAGGCCCATTACACCGCTATCAATGACAGCATCCGTGACCTTGCTGGTGCCATCCGGAATTACACCGCTGTCATTGATAGATGTTGGGTGGAGACATTAGATGCCCTCCACAATGTGTTTTCCATGAGCCAGGACCATGCAGGATGGTTGAGACGTCGACGCGATGCATGCCAGCAATAGCAACAGCTGGCAGTCGTCACGGATGGCACACAGATCACAGCCACTCCTGTAGTGGCAGTACCAGCCCCAGCAATGCTGGGGCTGGCCTGTCCATTGACCGTCCTTGTAGACCATGTGCACGTGGCTCTGGCCAGTCCCATCAGGGACATGGGTCCAGTCATCATGCCTCTGCCTCTGATGATAGTACCCAGTCAGGGTTGGTACCCGATACTGCCCGTAGTACCCCTGCCAGGCACAGGTACCATGTCCTTGGCCAGAGACAGTGATCTGTACAGCCTAGCAGGTACAGTCTATGGCTGTCCCACAACTTCCCGTATATGGCAGCCACATGGTGGAGCTGTGTGCATGCAGACACACACACATTAACCAAACAGCTAGGGCTCACACATACATACACACATTACATCAACATTGGCCCATGCTGTACTGTTGTCCCTCACACACACACACACACACACACACACACACACACACACACACACACACACACACACACACACACACACACACAGACATGTTGATTGTATGGGTCAATGTTGGGCTTTGGCAAACCAACAACACACCCTGTGCATATGATGACACCTGTGCCACCTCCTGTCATCTGTAACATTGATGCAGGAACAGGCTAACATGGTTCTGATGCACAGGGTGACATTATAGCAGTGTAGCAATATTAGCAAGTTGTCAACAGGAAAGTGTAATGATATCCTTGTAGGTATATCTGAGCAGGCATTATGCATCACAGCTCTGATTGTCAATGTAGCATTGTTTACACCAGTGTTAGGTCTGAGTATGTATTGTCCACCCATGTGCCACTTGGTTGAAGTGTACAGTGTTGCCAGCATGTGTTAGTGAGTGGAGAGTACATGTGTGATGTGAGCATTATAGATTAGCAGGTGTACATCTGTGAACATGGTTGGTGCGCACTGTCTGCATGTACGTGCATAGTGGACACATGGGATGTGTGACATACCCTATTGTACACATTGTTAACATCTCATAGTATCTTTTGATGGCCAGTATGCATTCTACTACAGATATGTACTAACATGGGTACACGTGTGTATGACATGGGTTGACACTATGCTGTGGGTAATAATGTTAATATCTGTCAATGATTTGCAGTCTGGTAGTATACACAACCTCAATAGCATGACTATAACCAATCATTAGATGATGTCCTGACAAATAACACACAGTTATAGGGAGCTCAGTAACAGTTGGATCTTTCCAGTACTATACTATAACAGTAAACAGTGGTATTGACCACCATCCGTTCCTGGGACCACACCTGTTTGGCATGTAGCCCTCTTAGGTACATGCAAACACACTAGGGATATGTCCATCCACATCTAGAAATGCATGCATTGGCCTACAATGCATTCCTTGGATGGGACGCATATCCTACACAAGGGTATCATACAAACAGATACCTGTTATCCAATACATGCTGTATAGCAGTAAGCTGACTATGGCATAGTCATCCACATTTACTATACATACTATCCCGACTGTACCACATAGGTGGTAGCCCTCAACATGTATGTTGGGTACCAATGTGTACATACAGCCACATGTTATGTCATCAGTCCCTTGGTATCCACATATGCATAGGTATTGTGGAGTCTCTCGGTGTGTCACATAAGACATTAGGGGCCTGAATGCATATCCACAGGGCTGTTGTACACCTATAATGACTGTCCATTATTGCCAGTCGTTGTTGTGTATGAACATGTCTAACATATACCGCAGGCATTTACCCTCACTCACAGTACTCTATAGTAACTGTCATGGGTGTGTGTGGCACAGATGACCTTGGCCACAGATCGCTACAGTGGCCGGACTTGTCACATACATACATATGTGACCTACAATCTGAGAAGCAGCGGCACAATCTGTCAAATGAAACAAATGTATTCATGTAGTATGCAGGCTTCACACCTATGTACTGATTGAGGTCACATGTATACATATTTATTTGCCTCGCAGATACCTGATGTGTGCAATGAACATACTGTTTTAATCATGATATGTCATACCATAGTAAAAGCAAAACCCACACTGCATTAATCAACTGTGTCTTACACACACACTTCCCATGGTGTGATTCAAACCCTACCTAACTATGTTGTGGGGAGTACCATATGCTGTAACACATTCAGCGGTTCCAGATCTCCTGCTATATTTGTAGGATGCTGTCATTATCAGACTGTTCAAGAGGAATGTACCTGTTTGTTCTGTAGTTCAGTCTCCATGAGGGCACATCTCATAGGAAAACACACATACACACAATTGCTGCCATGCACACTGTCAGCATTTGCAGGAATCAATTCTACCTGTGATAACTATGCTATGATACTAGTGAGATACCCATTAACACAGTGGGAGGTATATGCTTTACTGGGACTGCCTTCTCCTGCTATATTTGTAGATAGTCAGGTCATCAGACTTGACTCCAAAGAGGATATGTACATTGCTTTTTATGTGTTAGCTAAAGGAGGTGTCATGATTCAGTCTGGACTCCTTCTCAGCTACTCTTTACAAAACACCAACAAACCTGAGCACTAATCTCTGTTATACTCTTTTACACATTTAACACCCTACTGATCCTTTGTGATCAGGCTACGGAGTATGTCATCATAATATCCTGGCATGTCCAGGGGTTGGTTTTGTGTGTACTCTCCTGTCCAGCTAGTGAATATTGTGGTTTTGACACAATGTCACATCTGCCTCATGTACACAGACAACCCTCTCCTCCTCCCAACAATCTCAGATATATGTGAGAGATGCAACAATATTGACATACAGGAGGCTGAGCTCTCTCGACCCATGACTGGCATAGTCTATCAGGTGGTGAAGGTAACCACACACACCACATATCAGTCTTACATAAACCTATAGTGACAGCAATCAAACCACATTATCACACATAAACATACTCGGAGGCTCTACATAAACTTTGCCTAAGCAGCAGAGACCTCCAAAGCAGACACACAAACAACTGCTACCCTACTACAATACCCACATATCACATAGTTCACAATGTCAGTGTGCCACACAGTCACTGCCCTTTGGGCTAAACAACACACCTAATACACTTGTAATAGGTGACACTTATTGTCAGACACACTGATGTCCCACTCACCAGGCCAAACAAGGGAATAGTCACTTTGAGCTGTCTCTTGGGTGTCAGGATCCGCAACATAACACATGCACTCAGGTCACTCCAAAGCAAGTACAGGACTGGCTCCATCATTGTCTATACTGGTGCATACAACCTCAGACATTTCTCCCTGGACCACATGACATGATACATAGAGGAACTCTTTGATCATGTAGCCCAGGCCAGTATGACCCTGACCTTATCTAGCATCTTACACTCACCAAGTATGATGTCACAGTATACCAACAAACTGATCACGTTTAATAGTTGGCTAACATATTGGTGTCATTCAAAGGGGATTCAGTGTCTGCCAACCTGGGGTGACATGCTCGACATGCCACATAGCTTCCCTATGGACAGCTTGCACCTGTCACCCTTGGACTTTCAAATACTGGCTAAGGCACTTGCTACCACCATACTGCCTTTTTTAAGCGGGACTCAAAAGACAAACCCACCTCCATAGACATTACAGAGTACATGACACTGAGTGTAATGCTGCTCAACACCAGATGTGTTACCCTCAAATTGCACCCACTCAGGAATCTCCTCAGTATGGACAATAGCGATATCTGTCCACTAACAGACACCTGGTTCAGGCTCCCAAATGCACACCAGCACTACCAGGTTATATTTCATACCATGCTTTCTGACCACAAAACTCGGAATGGCCAACACAAATAGGGGGAGTATCCATATACATCACAGATACACATACCTCCGGGTTGGTAGCAGTGCACAAAGCATCACAGACCATACATATGCACCTAACATTGTGCAAATCTGCCTTTTGGTTTGTTGCCTGCTACAGACCACCATCCCAAACTCAGAAACCACACTCGGCTTTCCTGGGAACACTGGACAATATGAAGGTCTCCCCAAACACCATTATATTGGGTGACTTCAAATACCCACACATTGACTGGGGATAGTACTCAGGCCCCAACACCCTCGCCAACAGTTGTTACTATTTGTAAACTCATATGCTATGGCACAACCGGTCACCACACCCACAAGAGGGGACAACATATTGGACATGATCATCACCAACATGGGGACTCTATGTTCCACACCTGAGATATACCCCTCATTGGTAAGGTCAGAACATACATTTATCTCACTGGACATCCATATCCCATCCCCACACCCATCCTGGGTAATCTTGGTGAACTTCTCAAAAGCAAATGTCACACTTCTCCAAACCAAGGTGGTATCCTTCAGAGACCCTGTGACAGTGGTAAGTATGGCTCAGACTGCTGAATCCTTTACATACACATTCTATGGACACCTAGTGGACTGCATGGATCGTGCTATCCCAAATAACAACTGGACTCACTCCTCCAATGGCAGGGGACCTGTCTGGTAGACCCTGGCCATTAATAACTTATACAATGAAAGGAGGATGCGACTACATGATAGAGCACAATCCCAGACAGGGAAGGCATATGTGATCATTACTAGCAGGCAGCTACAATCACTCATGTATTTATGTTAGGCCCACTTCTAATGGACAATTGCACCAGACACATAGGACACTCACAAGGCCTTCTTCAGTTAATTCAGGTACCTGGGTGGACACTCACTGATATGCTGTGAGTTACTGCATACTGACTAAACATACCCTGAACCCACAGACATTGCCAACATCCTGGCAAACAGGTTCAGTGCAGTGCAGATGTCTCCCCCCCCCCCCATACCCCCTAAGGAGCTCCTGTCCATCCCAACAGAGTGTAACCTCCCTAACATCACAAATAAACAGGTGAGTGCTGCCCTCTCCACAGCGGACAACACAGCATCAATGGGACCAGACGGTGTCCCGGCCTGTGTCTTACACGGGCTTCGTGACAGACGTAACCCCTCACATTACGTCACTGTTCAATATCAGAGTTACTGCAGGATATGTAGCCACGGAATGGTGTACAGTGATAGTGGTCCCACTCCACAGAGTTGCTGCCACAAAGGACCACAGACAATATCAGCCTATAAGGCTAACTAGCCTGTTCTGCACAGCTATGGAGCGTATTGTAATGGGACTCATGCACATAGACATTGGGAACCTACAGACACTGGGTCCTACACATTTCAGCGTTGTTGTGGGCAGATCTTGCCTCTTGGACCTGTTCGTATTCTTTAAACAGTTACCAGGTTCATCAGTGTAGGGACGGTTATCCACACAGCCTGCCTGGACCTTGTGCAACCCTTCAACACAATACCCCCTCGGCCATTATGCATAGGCTCACCGGCGTCGATATCGACACATATCTCACACGATGGATTGCTATCTGGATCAGGGATAGCACCCACATGCTCAGTATTGCAGGTGCCATGTCTGACTATACACCTGTTACACATGGCATCCCACAAGGCTCAGTCCTGGGACCTCTCGTTCAGTATATATTTGTGTGACGTACAGGCTAACACAGGAGGAATATGGCTGACCATGTTCGCAGATGCCTGCAAACTGGGTGCCATAATCAACTCTCCAGCTGGCACATGCATACTCAAACAGGGTCTCACAGAGATAGGATGACTGGTGCCTGAGCCATGGCCTACAGCTAAATGCCATTAGTTGCATAGTCATCCCCTTTGGGAATAACAACATGCCCACACATTACCACATAGGTAGTAATCCATTACATACGGTAGTAGCTGTTAGGGGTTTGGGGACACGACTTGTTTGTACTCTTGCCTTTGACAATCACATTGCCAAAGTGGTTAGAGAGAACTTCTATATAGCCCACCTTATCCCATATGGTTTCATATGTTGATCAAGGGAGGTCATTGTGCCCCTATACTCATCATGACCATGCTTGGTTACAATGCCACATTTGGGATGTACCTTACCCGACACCTGCAGCAACTGTAATGGCCACAAATGTTCCTCAACAAGCAGATGTAGGGACTCACATGGATGCCCTGCACAGTTCAGATACAGTAACTCCAGCTCTACTCAGTCGCTTACCACCTACTCGGATGTGTTGTGTGCCTGTAGTTTAAGGAAATATCCAACCCAGAATTAATGGACATGCTCCACCTCAGGATATCCGACTCCCTTGGAGCTACACACTCCAGGGACATATACCTCAGCACAGATGTTAATAGGACATGCTGGAGGGACAGATTCTTATCCCAGAGGCTCCACTCACTCCGGATTGTAATCCCGGTTTTGCATGGGCAGTGTCACCCACTGACCACCTACAGGAGACATCTTGACAAGTGGATGGGTGATCGTATGTTTACCCATGGGATATCTCCTGGGTCCCTGCTAGACAGAGGCACAATACACTAAATGTAAATGGGCTATCTTGTGTGACCTACTATTCACTGGCACAGTGTTCTACTTTGACAGGGTTGTGAAAGCCAAACACACTCTGGCTAGGCTTGAACATGCCCTAGGGCAGATAGCCTAGTATCAACCTCTGAACCTATGATAATGTTCAGGATGCACAATGTTTATTGCTGATACTGTTTGCAGGTGTTATGATCTTTGCTTTTCCACTTTCTATGAACAACTTATGTATCTGCAGAACATATTTGATTATGACAGGGTTCCACTATATTATAAATGTGTCTGTTGTCATATAACTGTGTGCACAGGGCAGATTGCTGGATAGTGAGAGGTTCCTGGGTTAACACATGCAACTGCCTGATATGTGTGGCCCACTGCTGTACTCCGACATGGCCTAAGTGTGTGAGCATGCCCAGTTCAGACTGTCAGTGTTCTGTTGCCTGACATTTGTCTCATTTATTCAAGTGTGTGAGCATGCCCAGTGTGACCTTTCAGTATGTTGCTGTCTGAAGTCAACTACATTTGTTGATGTATGTGTACATGTCCAGTATTAACATTTCTACTGTGTGTGTTGAAACTCAGGTTCTATTCTTACTGTGGGACTCACCTTTGTGTCATAACTCGACAGGGATTATGCTGTGCCTGCAGGGTTTCCATGGAATACTTTGCATAGACTTATCAACATTTCTTCATACAGGCTAACCACTGCAATGCTGTCATGGTTTAGTGGTTCAGTACTATGGGTATAGTGCACAGTATATTGGGTTCTAGGCCCATCACTGCTTTATATTTTCATACTGAGCAGACCAGACTGCTTAAGGGCCAGTAGAGCAAATATGAGCATGTTGGCTTTTGTTCAGCTATGCCCTACTTAGACCCAGCTTGTCCAACATTGCTCAGTATTAACCAACATTGCTGGACGTTGGCCAATATTACTCAACATTGACCACAGTTATGCTAGTTGGTGTGTGCAATTTTCTTTACATATATTACATGGTGGTAAATGCTGTTTAGCACTGCTTTATATTGCTTAACACATGGCAATCATGCCTCAGGTGGTGCTGCAGAGCTGGCTATGTCAGATTCACATACTACACTCCCTATACATGTTTGAAAGCAGGTAGTGTCAACTTAGGCATCCCTTTTACTATATATGCGAGTCAGAGAGAGGTATAATTTCCAGAGTTCCTACTGAGCCAGTGTATGTACTATACGTTGCCTCTTTGCCAAGGCCAAAGAATACTGGGCACGCCTCCTTCTGCCTACTGGGGCAGGCTCAGGTTGTTCCTCCTCCGAGTCACGCTCTGCCTGTGATGGCCTTGGCAATGGTGGGGGGCTGTTTGGCCCAGGCCTATGCTGGTCCTGCTGCAGCTGTTTCTGCAGGATCATATTATGTAGCATAGCACATACCATGACAATTTGGGTACATGCAGTTGGTGAGTACTGCAAGGCTCCACCAGATGTGTCCAGGCACCGGAACCGTAACTTGAGCAGCCCAAACACACACTCGATTACATTTTGTGTTTGTGCGTGTGCCTCATTATGGCATTCCTGTTCAGGTGTGTGTGCGTTTCTGATGGTTGTCATCAGCCACGGCTCCAGTGCATAGTCAGCATCCCCCACTAGGTGACCATGTGGGATGTCCCCATTGGCAAATGTCTGGTACAGCTGCATCAGATGCCAGATATGGGAATCTTGGTAGCTTCCAGGGCAGCCAGCACACACATTCAGTATTATGCCATGGGCATCACACACGACCTGACAGTTGATGGAGAGAAACCCCTTGCGGTTGAAGTAGACCCTACCCCGTGCACCGGCTGGTGCTTTGATGCATATGTGCATGCAGTCTATTGCACCCACTACCTCAGGGTTTTCCGCTATTTGCTGGAAGAGACGCATATTGCTGGCCAATACCTCATGGGAATTGGGGAAATATACATGATCACCGACATGTGCTGACATGGCATCCAGGAACTGGTGCAGTACCCTGGATGCTGATGCCTGTGATATCCCCATCATATCACCAGTTGGTCACTGGAAGGTACCTGTTGCTAATATTTTTGGGCCAGCACATACCTTGGTTTCCACTGGGATGGGTTCCCCTCTGTTGGTTCTGTGTGTGAGGCGTGGCCTGCACAGCTCAACAATTTGCTGCAAGAGGTCTCTGTCCACTCTATAGCGCTCCACTATCTCCAGCTCATGTAGCCCCTGGTAGGTTACCCTGGGCCTGTACACTCTTCTCCGTCTCCTCTCTGTGGGTTGTCCAGCAGCATTTGCATTATCACCACCCTCAGCATGTTGCATATGTCACCTTATAACAGCAATTGCAGCCCCTAACATTTTTTGTCTCAGTAAAGCTTTTTTCAGTGTTCACTTCTATTAGCTTACTGCAGTGTCTCTTGAGAGAAACATAATGGACTGTTGTTTGCAGAGTTTTTAAGTGCTGGGATGGGCTAGGCTAGTGTATTGCCTGTGTAATTGCCTGATTCTGATTGTTTTCACCTGCTAGCTCTGCTAGTACTGCCTGGTAACTTCCTACTATTTGGTGCGCTTCCTTTTTCCTTTCTGTTTCCTCGGGGGGGGGGCGCCACACACACAAGCGCAAACACGTGCAGAGCAGCTAACACGCGTGCACATGTGCTTACACGGACTAAAACGTGCTTATTCTTGTTAAAATGTGCGCACACTGGCGCAAACGCGCTTACAACTGTTTACACAGCCTTACATATGCTTACTCGGCTTACACGTGCGCACACACACTTACACGTGTGCACACTGTCTTACTCGGGTTTACTGGCGCACACACGCGCGCATGCACGCTCAACAAGAAACGTTGGTGTTATCCACAGCATACACCTTCAATTTCTTTACTTTACCTAGCCTACCTGTTGACACACCTCTTTCAATGATATGTAAATGTCAGCTGACAAATGCCACTCTGCTCCAATGAGCTTCACTTCTTTCATACATACCCCTCTCGTGATGTCACCTATCTTCTACTCTGTTACTCCCCTTATCCTACTCCTACACTCCACTGACTGTGCTCATTTGCTATGTAAACTTGCGATTCACTATCCTAACCCTCATTTGCATAGGATTGCCTACTAATGCTTGATTACATCTCTTAGACTGAGCTTCCCCCCTTAGCAACCTCTACTCGGTGGCCATGTTGTCTTCAGCCTGCCATTCACTTGCATTGTAAATTCATATCAGCAATAAAATCCACATTTGTGGATCTTAATTATTGATTTTCTGGTTTTTAGGGTGCAGCGTGTTTGCACGGCACTGTGCTACGCTTAAACCCCGGAGATCGGGATGAAAAAAAAGTTATTTTATTTTTATTTTGCATCACTTCACATTGCCAATGGCTGTATTTTTGGCCATTGGCATGCTTTCTCCTGTAAATGCATCCTTTTTTTGGAGCTGTCATGGCTCTGTTTTGCTATTTGCATAACCATACTCAGTTGTCAACTGAGTACATTTCTACAAATAACACTACTCCTACTCGGACAGGTTCAGGTTTCTTGGATCGCAAATTTACCTCATTTGCATAGCTTTCGCCTGCAATTGAGGTAATTTGCATATCCAAGCCCTGTCCGTGTAGGACTAGTTTTGAGAGGTCTGTTGCACGCTCCTACCGGCTGTTCCTGGATCGCTCGGCGGACATGTTGGCTGCATGGACTCTTACTCTACTCTTAGACTCCGTGCAAGCCTTCATGAATCCAGCCCAATATAGGTGTCAAAAACTGTGACTGTTATGCTCATCTGCAACACAAATGTTTTTGGGAATGCCTTTATTACTTTTCTGTTCAGTTTTACATTTCTGCGTTTGGGAAACACACATGATGTCCCTGCCTCAGTGAAACTCGCAGTTGGGTTTTGATTATTGACATCTAAGGTCCACAAAAACATATGCCATCCTTATGAATTACTTCCTTCATTTTCTCCATTTCATATGGTATTGTTGGCAGGAGAAATACTTTACTGGACTTTTTCAGATTACAGAACCTTTCTTTTTTCAAATAAACATGAATCCTATGCTATTCCGGTGTTTTAATTTAGTAGCTGGTTTGAATTTGATACAACTTTCACAGTATTCAACACTGTGATAAAAACTCAACAGAATTAAATAGTGATGTCACAGTCTTTCTCTTTGGCCACTATTAGCATGCTTGTTTAATAGTCATACTAAAATGTTAAAATATGTTCAAAACCTTCTTCATTTTGCTGATGTGTTCATTTTCTGACTTCCTGTTGACTAAGACATCCCCTAGGTACATCACCTATAATTAAATCTTTAAAAAGCATTTCCATTTTTCTTTTTCTTTTGAAAATGGAAAGTATGCAATTCACTCCAAATGATTATCAGTTATACACAGACAAACCTATCTGCATTCTAAATGTTGCCTATTGATTTTTAAAGCATCATCAAGCAGTAGCTGTTGGTAAGAGGATGTTATTCATTTTTGAGAACACAGTCCTGCAAACAGTCATGATATTTCCTTCTTCCTGTGTAGGCAGCGGCTGTATTTCTATAGTGGCATCATGCCTTATGGTTAACCATATTGTTCCTCTTTAACACTAGAACAATCTGTGCAGTCCATTTACTGTGCTCCTTTGGAATAATAATCTAGTATTTAGGCTGGGGAGGCAGATTATTGGATGCCCAGGATAAAAACTGTCAAGGGTCATGATTACAAGTGCTGAAAGTGCTGGTGATCGGATGTGAGAGTGATAGCGTGCATGCTGAAATTAATGTTTTTAGTAGTTCAGCTAAAGTAGTAAACTTGTATGATCTTTGGAAGACCTTTTTTCTTCAACTTTGTCAAACTTGCTTTATTTCAACTTCAAATTTGTGTTGACATAGGTGCCAGCCTGTAAACTGTCCAATGACCTAGCTATGGCTCTAGGATAGTATTTTCTTTTAATAGCATTTGCAATTATTTTCAGATCTCTTTTTTATTGCTTGTAACAATGAAAACTTTTAAAGAATGTCAGAAAAATATTTGTATTCACGAAAAATGTCAGCTTTCATATCAGACACACATCATACATTCCTAGCATTTTTTTTCAACAGACTTGATTTTATCCTTCACTTTGACTCATAAACATTTTTTTGGCATACCCTTAAACAGAAGCTGTTGCAACTTATAGCATATAGTATAACATTCTTCTTTTACAACAACTATTGCAAACTCCTTTTTTCTTCCTATAGCATAATCTGACCTAATAATAACAAATTCTGTCCAGTGTATGTTTAAAATGTATTTATTGTGGGTTACAACAATTTGTTAGGAAACAATGACTGAAACACTTCACTTTCTCAGATATAATCAAAGCCTATGCTCCATCACTGCCAATCTGCATTTTATGTATTTATTTTTATGCATATATTATTATTATTATTATTATTATTATTATTATTATTATTATTATTATTCAAAAGAAAACTGGACAACCTAATACAGGTGGTATAGAGGGATAAAGCACTATATATTGCCAATGTGACCCAGGTTTAACTAGCAGACATGGTGTTTGAAAGCAATGGCAGGGAAAATATGTATGCTCATCCTAAGTCAGAGGAGCAGTGGTTTCCATCCATCTTATGCTTCTACTCCATAAACAGGGTCACAGTTGGACAGCAGAGCTTCATCATAAAGTAGGGAGCCTGTGCAGAAAAGAAGTGTTTGCGACTGCCGGAGGTGATTAGTGTAGTGTTTGTGGCACATTGTGGGGGAGCACTCATATGCGGACAGAGGGTTTAGGCATCCCTTACAGTGACACATATGCTGATATCTAAGCCAGTGGCAATGTTAGGCCAAAATAGAATGTCAAATGCCTTTATTGCCAGGATGCCAGCAAGAACACGGAGTATGGCTGCCTGGAGGACCTGCCCCCACAACTACTGATATCATAATGTCTGGTCAAGTAGAGGCATGAAGTTCAGTAGGCAGTGGGGCAGCAATCATAAAAAGATTATTTCCCTTTATTATTTAAGACTAAAGGTACTGGCATTTTTATCACCAAAATTTATCACATGTTCATTTCATGAGAACTTTTACTGTTTACTAGAGACTGCAGTTTATTGCAACATGTTCAATTTATAAGTCCTAGTTTTGTCCATTATAGTATTTTTCTTCTTCAAGTACAGAATTTTGCTGTAATTTTTATTACTGAAATGATAACAAAATTGTTGATCTTTTTTGCTATTTTTCTGAATGTCAGTTCTTTTTTTCTATATTAGCAGCAGGTAACTCATGTTTCTTCATCTGTTACATATTGCCATTTGTCTATTCCAAGCTAAACACTAAAATTATCTTAAAGAAATGAGTAAGGTTATTTAATAGCTTTCTCTGACAAAGACTGATTGTAATTGGTACTCATGAATCTGGCTTCTGGGATTCAAGGACCTGACCTGCTATAATGTGTAAGTCTGTAACATTTAGCGTAATACAGTATAGTGTAAACCACACATAAATATAGAAATGGTGACAACCTTTGCAGCTGAGCAGCAAGCTGTGTACCAGTGCTACATACAAAGTGAGGCTTACAAGCTGCTACACACACACACACACACACACACACACACACACACACACACACACACACACACACACACACACACAACACACACACACAACACACACACACACACACACACACACACACACACACACACACACACACACACACAGCAAGTGGTAAGTATGTAACATGGCAGTGAGTGGCTATATACCTGCTAACACGAATCTTGGTGATACTTGATAGCATCAGGTATTGTGATGTGGTGAGTAACAGGTAGTGTGATATGGTGAGTACATTTAGTGTGATGTGGTGAGTACAGGTAGTGTGATATGTTGAGTACTAGTATCCTGTCATGCATTGAAACACCTGCTATTAGGTATCTTGTCTTCTGAACACTTACTAGATCCATGGTATGGAGGAATGCAGAGCATAGAACTGTAGGAAATGAAGGACTAGAGCAAGCAGAGGTAAGCAGAGAAGAGAAGCATAAATAAAAAATCGGTTGGGGGATGCACGTCACATTTTTATGTGGATAAACATCCCTTTTCATACATATCTGTAGAGAAGAGATGATAAGATAGGTGATAGGTAAATAATGGAGGATGGGTGGAGAATGGTAGCCTGTAGGGACTCTCAGACACAAAATAGTATAGACAGGTAGACGTGCACAAATTGAGAAGTAGAGACATGGACTTGGCAGGAACAAAATGAGGGTGAATATATGAGGATGCAGGAGATGACAATACAAAAAAGGGCTGTGGTAAAGAAATAGGATGATGACATATCTAGAATGGGGTAGGATGTGGTACAGGCAACATGCTGACTGCCAGCTAATCCAGAGAGATGTCAATTTGTCCCACAATATGGTTCAGATAAGTCAGCAAAGCCAGTAAAGGAACTTTACACTGCTCTACTGGCCTGATGACGTGGGCATGCCAGTTGAGAGTGGCAGCTATTTGCTCTAGGTGGGGACATGTCAACTTCCCAAGGATTATCACACTATCAGCTCCCTCCTGCGCTTCCTATTTTACCGATGGCTAGGTGGTAGAAAGATATCAGACAAGGTCACCTGTTTGGGGATTTTTGAAAACTCCCAAGAGAAACATTACCAGCCCACTCACCTGCTACAAGTGCAGCCAAGGGGGCAGGGGCTTGTTGTAGCCATTTCATCTGCTAGTACTTATCTTCTTGGCCTGCTGTAGGAAAACATGGTATTAAGAATGACATTATTGAAAATGGCCTATAAATGCCACAAGGAATATAGTACAATGTAGACAATAAGCTCCACAGTGGGCATGTTTCTTTTGCAAGTCTCTGAAGATCCTAGCACTGCTTGTGCTGAAAGACACAAGTGCTGGTGTGATACAAATTTTACTACAGCTGCCCTCCAACATGAACAGAAATGGTAGCACAGGCTCAAAATGTGCACATGTATGAGCCTTCACACACATCCACAACACACTGTGGACCTGTGCTACATGCTATGTCAGCTGTGCATTTCATCAACATAATGCGATTCATAGACAAATATGGAATAATGCCTCATTTGAATACATGACACACAAACTGCTATTTGCTTGCAGTTTGGGCTAATGGTCTGACATTTTAAATGCCAAATTGTATACTTAAAAACAGCAGCAGCACCAATAATGCATTTTAGCAACTCTCTAACAACGGAGAATATGAGCTTTCAGAAGACACAGCCCTGAGATTATGTCATGTTCTGCAGTGTGGGAATATGTGGTATAGTTCTGGTGTAATATGCATATGAGCCCTAGCACTGGAAGCGACTACAGATACATAAAGTAATGTGTAATCTTGTTTACATGGATTTCATACCTGCATACCATCCATTTGTAATATATGCATCCCAATAAAACCTATAAAACTATAAAAGAAAAGATCTGGAGCCAGTCTCTTTTAAAGAAAGAGGATTTAGAAATGGATTTATTTTGTTTTTGAAATAAAATTCTTTACATGAAGGGATTTATTTAAATATTTGGACTCTCATTAATCCTATTAGAATTTTGGTTTGTCCTGATCCAAACTACCTGAATTCAGGCAGGTTGGATTAAACTTACTGGAGTCCTTACCTGTGGGTGACCTTTGATTTGTCTATGTAATATATGTAACTGCATATCTACACTAGAGGTGAAAGAATACATCACAATATCAGGACTAGCTATCCCTTTCCTGTCTTGTATGTTCTACACATATGTCCTGTGAGCATATGTGTGTGTGGACAACTGCTGATGGCTTCTCAGGTGTAACCTCAGCATTATAACACAAAAACCCACTGTGACATAATGCCATTGTTTTCGCCAGCCCATGAAGTCAGCTGTGCCCCCTCCTTTTTTTTTTTTTTTTTTGATTTAGTGAGTTTTCTTTGTGCTATGAATGTGGTAACAAAGTATAGAATTCTTCTTGCTATGCCTTTTATCCACACAGCTATGGCTTTTAACCACTCAGCTTCAGTTTTATTTTTGGATATAATAGTTGTTGTTGTGTCTTTCGGCTTTTCCCAGTTAGGGGTCGCCACAGTGGAACTCCGGTCCGCTAATGATTGGCAGTAGATTTTTACATGCCGAGTTGCCAGCTCTGACACACAACCTTCAACGAAGGTACGCCCATTCACGTATGTCTCCACACAGAAGACGCTCTAGCTGAGAATGGAACAGGACATCGTACTGTGAGGCAGCAATGCTACCGCAGCACCACCACCACAGTATTTGTTGGATGTAATAGTACACATTCTAATTTTTCTAGTTTACATTCAAATTATGATTATTCATTTTCAATAGGTCTTAGTACCAAGGCCAGATTCAGAAAACTTTCTTGCCTCATACTATGTGAATTTGTGTGACGAGTAGCCAGAGGCAGGGCGTGTGCAATTCAGAAACAGTATTGCCACATGTTGGACAGTTCTTGCAGCATGGCCAGGTGTGGAATATGCTATTGGTCATATAATATCATGGTAATGTGCAACACTATTACAGTGAGCAACTAAGGCTATGCCAATGCATCAAATCCAGATGGCAGAGCAATTCATCAATGTACAAATGCCAAGCAGTTGGGCTACGCATGCTGTACAATTGAACTTTAATAAATGCATGTGTTCTGACTAAAAAAATTGGGAAAGAATGTTCAGAGCTGACTCAGCATAACATATGTATATCTGCAAGACAATCTTATTTAAATTACTGTGCCCAGCAGTGTGCTATATCACTCTTGGAGGCATTTGGTCATCCAGTCTTCTTTAAACACTGTGGACTAGTACTGTGTAATTAGGGACACCCTGTGAGAGCAGTGGAGTACCTAAACAGTTAGATACCATGGTATGTGTGGCTTTGTGTATATTGGCAACAATGATCTTTCAGCAGCCTACTGGGGACACAGTGAGGATATCAAACTCATCAACACCAGACTGTGCTTACACATGCCCTAGCAGGTCACAATGTACATAAGAGCTGCACAACCCAAGTAAAAATGTGCAAAGGGCATGGCACAACTATCCCCATTTGTACAGGTAGGAAAGAGAGCACATGACTGGATATGTTTCACAAGGAAATGTGTGAGGACTGAGAATTATTAAAGTAAAACATGCTTTTGTCTCAACTGCCTCTCAGTGATTGAGACCTAGCCTTAATGTAAAAGTCTTTGTTAAGGGCCAGTGTTAGTGTAAGATTGTATGTGTGATGTAGGAGTTTTTGTGGTATTAGTGTGTGTCTTCTGGGGCAGTACTTACAGCACTGTGGCTTGATGTACTGGGCAGGTCTTGGATGTGAATGTCAGAGGATCCTTTGTTGCTTGTTTATACTTGATCATGAGGATTGGCTCTACCAGGTATTTTACTGCTTGTACCATGACCCTGGCTAGATGCTGGTCTACTCTGTGACCATCAGTGATGTCTGCAATGAGACATGCCAATGTGAGGCCTGCATAACTCTGGGGATGTCCCCTCCTGAGTGTAGACATCTTTATAACATAGACAGGAGTCAATGGGTTAGCACTGCTTCAGCAGGAGCTACATCATCCATGGCCACAATGGCTACCATCTGTGGAGGTAGTGTTGCACTGGCTTCATGGACAGCTCTTCACCCCTGGCAGTTGAGCCTAAGAGAACATAGCAAATTCCAGTTTGTGACTGAGTCTACTCAGACAATCACACAAATGGTACAGGCACCCCCATAGATCATCAGGTACACTGTATACTACTATCACTACATTGCCGTAACTGTATGGTAAAATAGTCTTGCATATGTGTCAGGTTGCAGCCACTGACACAACTACCTCAGGAAGAGAGAGGTTACCATGACTTCAGACAACATCACTAACCATTCCCAACCCACCCCTTCCACAAGAATTCCTCTGACTTGGGTTCTAGGAACAGATTCTGACATATATCTTCTAGGAGACACCACATGTCTCTGATTGATAGAGTCTCCATCTGGCATGTGAATCCTGGGTATCAACCAACATAGAGACCATGTCAATGGTCTGTGCAGGGGATGTAGTGGTAACAGTCCATGTGCAAAACACACAATTTGTACTTTCTGACTGTGGCAACTCACTCTAGCCTTCATTAACAGAGATTGCAGATCTTGGAGCATCAGGCAAAGGCAGTTCCACAGTGCTAGTACTGGATAAAGAATTGCCTGTGAATACACAAAGCCCAATATCTGGTGTAAGTATGATCCAGCAGCAGAAGTATACAAGAAACTGAGGTGTACAAATATTTTGTACATTAAAGAAGTAAATAATTAATTGAATTCCTTATGCAGATGGCCATGGAGGGTGAATCCCAAATGTTCCTGTTTATGGTAAATTGGATAGCTTTAATAATTTGTACAGTGACTAAAGGCTGCAGAGGACTTACTGGTAGTCTTACACATAATGAAGTCTACAAATCTGCAGTATCTTCAGTAGATTGTCTTGCCTGCCCCACCCTTGTCCCAATGTCCAGCCCTGCACTGTGAGATATTGCAGTGGTACCACTCAATCTGATAGAGGTCAGAAAATACTCCTTCTTTGTATGATGTGGTTCATTTGATGGTACATCACCTGTTGGTCCACCTTCCCATGTCAGGTGTTCAGATCTTATTTCATTGGA
The DNA here is from genome assembly GCF_019279795.1 of Protopterus annectens. Taxonomy (NCBI): domain Eukaryota; kingdom Metazoa; phylum Chordata; order Ceratodontiformes; family Protopteridae; genus Protopterus; species Protopterus annectens. The sequence goes on from NC_056729.1 coordinate 204,749,995, forward strand.
ATATGTCATGTCAGTGACCTTGCACACCATTTCATAATTAAAGTTCTGGCCACCAACCACATTAATGTCTGCCACCACATCTTGCCTGAATTGGGCTCAATAGTCCTGGTCAGAAGAATGTTGGTCAAAAGAACATTGCCCATTGAGACAGATGGTCTGGAGTAGCATCTCATTCTCCACATCACAGAGTCTGAATGGAGAGATGAGAAAACCAGCAAGAAAAGGAGTGAAGTATTGCTGTAAGTGAATTCATCCTCAATATTTGATGAGTACCTTCATCAGGTGGACTTTGTTTTTACAAACTCTCATCAAGATGACACTGATATATAGACTTTATTTCATACTGCATATATCATGGACAGAAGTAGGTTAAAAAAGGACAGCTGAGTACAAAACTCCTCAATCCTGGTAGGCACACTGGTGTCCTCAGTACACAAAAACATTGCTACAATTGGTATGGCCAGTCTCAGGAGCTGCCTCCCCCCCCCCCATTGTAGTAGGAAGCAATAGTCTACAAAAAACACAAAAAAGCAACAGGCCAAAAAAGAACCATAAGGAGGACAGAGTGGATTATTGACGATACTAAATACATTATGTATTGTTACTATTATGGAAGAAGCCCTGAATTTCTGGATAAAAGATATATGCAAAGAGTGAGAGAGAAATTAGAGGAAAGAAAAGTACTTGCATAAGAAAAACTGCCAAAAGCTTCAAATGGAAATCTGTGCTCAATAATACAATAGATTCATGAAAAGCAGTATATAGGCCAAGAAATGTTGTGTCATTTGGAAAAAGAAGCAGTTGTGGAAGTGTAAGAATATAAAGAACAAAATCTAGTGATTTTTGAAAACTATAAAAAGGAAACATGAACATGGAAAAGAAAGAGAGATCTGATAGGGTATATTATTTATACAAAGGGGAAAGCAAGGCTAATCAATGCAAAAAGAGCTTCAGAGATATTTGAAAAGAAATACAGGCAATGTCATCAAGATTTGGAAAATTTCACAATACAAAAAATAAGATAAAAAATTGGGAATGTAGAACAGAAGATTAGTAAAGTAGAAGTTAAAGAAATAAAAGTGGAAGTTATGGAACACCTACAAAGTGAAGGATTAAGTGCAGAAATTCTAACATGGGTTATCTCACAGCATGATGGAACAGTGAGTCCCCAAAGTAAGGAGAAACATGAGAAGATGGAGACAGCTGAAGAAGAAATATGGACATGGGAAAGAAAAAGAGATTTAATATAGTACAATATTAATGCAAAGGGGAAAGCAAAACTAATCAATGCAAAAAAGAAACACCAAGGCTATTTAAAGAAAAATATAGATAAAGGCATCCAGATATAGAAAATTTTACAATGCAGAAAATAAGAAAACAATGGTAGAAAAGAGGACCAGTAATAGAGATGTTAAAGAAATAGAACTAAAGTTATGGATTACCTGTGAAGCGAAGGATCTAGTGTAGAAAATCCATCTCTGGTAACATCACAGCACAATACGAGTTTCCAAATTAAGGAGAAATCGGTTGAGTGGGAATCATCTCATCTGTTGCCAATTGAAGATACGTTAGAGCCTTAAGTAGGAAACCAGTGCAAAGCTGGAATTGCATAGCAAGGGAAGGAGCAGGATACGTTGGCAACTCTGACTCGGTCAATGTTGTGGAGAGATAGGTCAGTGAGTTCCCATATGAAACAGCAACAGATGACATGGGATGAAGCTGATGAGAATATTTCACAGGAAGATATTCTGGAACCTTCTGTAGAATGTACCGTTAGTGTAGAAGAAAATGATCTAAAGGAAGAGATGCTTGATTTAATAAAAATGAATTTCCACAGCGTCTTCATAGATATTTCTCCAAAATGTGTCCTTTTTTTCATTTCTTTTTTTTTTTTTTTTTTGTGTGTGTGGCATTTCTATTACTTTTCCATTGTTTCCCAATTCTCTAAAAAACTTATTTTGTGTCATCAATCAGTTGCTTATTTAGTTTCCGCATAACTTCTATGTTTTTCTACCCTGTGCAGATATCTTTAGTTTATTACCTTCAATAATGTAAGATAGATCCTGATCTCTTCTGACACTGCGTGCTGCTTTTATCACATCGATCATTCTAAGTATTTTTGTTGATCTTGTCCTTCTTCTTTACTCTTCTAACAGTGACCCTTTTTGTCTTAATTACTTTATAGTTTTCTCAATGTTATACCTCCGTGATGCATTTGATTTCTTCCTTTCCTTTTCTTATTGCTCTGTTTTTCGTTGTTCAGTTCCATCATGCTGTGACATAACTTGTGTCAGTCTTTCTACACTTAATCCTTCACTTTGTAGGTATTCCTTAACTTCAGCTTCTGTTTGTTTAACTTCACCTTTACTAATCTTCTGTTCTATATTCCCCCTCTGTGATGTTACTTTTTCTATTGGGAAATTTTCCATGTCTGTGTGCCTTTACCTGTATTTCTCTTCCAACACCTCTGGAGCTGCTTTTTTTGTATTGATTAACTTGCCTTTCTGCTTTGCAAAAACATTGCACCACATCAGATCTCCCTTTTTTTCCCATGTCCATGTTTATTTTTTATACCTTTCAAAAATGGACATATTAAGATCAATGAAAAACAGATTACAGAAAGTCAATAAGACCCAAAATGTTAGAAGTTTGATAAAACAAATGGAGAGTGTAATAAAGATTGTTCACAGAAATTCATGTGATATAACAGAAGTACATTGTCTATATTACTGCTCAGCTAATTAATAACAGATAAAGTCTTATCGCAAAACGCAGGCCAATAAGGGAAAGGAAGGAAAGAAATCAAATGCCATCATGAAAGTATCAGACAGAGAAAACGATAAAGCAATTAAGACAAGAAGAGTCACTGTTAGAAGAGTACAGAAGAGGGAGCAGATCAACAAAAATACTTAGAATGATAGATGTGACAGACGTAATAGAATATAAGGTCAAGAATCAAGTAAAGAAGCAAGAAATGTGGAAAAGACATAACTATACCTGCAAATACTGAAAACTCCTGGAACAACCTCATGTCAATCAGGAAGGAGAGGTTAATTTAAACCAAAATATGAAAGTTTAATATTGGCGGCCCAGGATAGTAGACTATGTATACTCTGGTTCACAAAGTAATTGAACATGCTGGAGAAACAGACAAATGCAGGATTTGTAAAACAGAACTAGAAACAGTCGCATATCAAGTTTCTGGGTGTGATACACTAATGGCAGAAGGCCTGTACAGTGAAAGGCCTAATAATGCAGTAAGGCTGTTGCAATGGAGATTATGCAAACATTGCTATATCAAAGTATCTGAGAAGTAATGGAAACATGATCCACAAAGCATTATAGAAAATGAAGAAGTTTATATCACATGGGATAATCCATTACCAACAGTTCAAAAAATAGATGTGAGAAAACCAGATATAGTAGCCCATGAAAAAGGACAAAAGTTGCATTAATCAGAGAAATTGCTACACCCAGTGATTAAAGTGTCTTATGTACAGAGAGACACAAAGTCATAAAATACCAGGATCTGCAGACAGAAATGAGGGCAATGTGGAAGAAGGATACCCAGACAGTTAGACAGTTGTAGTAGTAGTAGGAGCAATGAGTCATAAAAAAGAATTTACAGTCATATTTAGATATGTTATCGACACATGTAACTCTATATGAATTGCAGAAAGAGTCAGTTCTGGATACATTGCGGATGCTGCGAAGCACATTTTGGCTAACATCAATGATTGAAACAATACTAATTTCATGAACTTTAACTTAAGAATGGGGTGCATTCCTTTCATGGTATTAGGTACCCAGAACACTTGGAGAAATTAAAGAGAACTTTTGCTTAAGTGATGCTGTTCACCAAAGTCCCCTGTGTTATGACTTCTCCTGTTTTTTAAGCATTGCTTTAGAGGTATGGAAAACAGTGGAATTAACAGCCTTGTTCCTGAGTGTCCCTGAAAATTCCTTACATCATCATGCTCCCACTTGCCCATATACTATACTCTTTGTATGCCTAAAAATTATATATCTGTATGTTGTTGTTTGTCTTTCGGCTTTTCCCGATTAGGGGTCACCACAGCAGAACTCCGGTCTGCTAATGATTGGCAGTAGTGTTTTTTTACAAAACACAGAGGTGCCAGCTCGGCGCACAACCTTCAATGAAGGCATGCCATTTACATACACATGTCTTTCGAATGCTACCCAACCATGGGGAGGACATGCAGACTCCACACAGAAGGCACTCCCAAGCCTAGCCGAGAATCGAACGGGAGAACCTCTTGCTGTGAGGTAACAACGCTACTGCTGTTCCACCGCGGCAGTATTATTTAATAGTGTGGAACACATAGGTCTATTGAACAAATGTCCCCACAAAGCAATATCTATAAGATTGCAACTATATGAGGTGACCTGCATGTTTTCTGACATGGCTAAAAAGAGTTTTGATAATGGTATATATGTTTAATGTATAGAACAGTCAATTGTTTGTACCAAAAGTGATAACACAAGCCAGTAAGAATGTGCTGAGCTGTGCTCTGACTAAATGCTGGTGAATGTATCTTCCATTATGCTTAACAATCCTCCAACCCACACATTGCCTTAACCTTACAGTTTTCCTCCCAATACACCTTACCAAAACATGCACAAGTAGTGACCGACATTTCATATCATGTGAATATGTATAATAGCATATAAAAACTACTGTACTTGACAAGGTGGACTTGGAAAAAGTTGAACTTAACTTGTACAAATAGTACTTTAGTTTGCCTTGACAATTTTTCAGAGTTTCAACTCCCACAGTTTCAGAAATTGTCTTTCTTTTTTTCAGCAGGGTAATGGTTTTCTCTGTTTACCATCAGTCATACTCATCTGGCTGGACATGAATTAAGTCTCTACTCATTGTTGCTGCTGAATTGCTCTGCTTGCATGACAAGAACAGCTGCTCATCTCTTCCTGCTGCTGTGCACATGCCAGGCCATGCCTCTGGGGGGGGGGTTAATTCCACCTGTAATCCTATGTAAATAGAGTCACTGTAGTGCCAGATTTCTTAACAACATATGCAGGGATACAGGACTGATGTTTCATACTATAATGTGCCATTGTGACCCATAATAATATGGTACCTATATTATTCTAGCCTTCTGGCCCCCTAGTGTTAGCATCAGCAACAACGCCATCACCAACACCAGAAGGACCTACAATATGTGGGTCCCAGTCTGACTCACTCACTGCCACACAACCAACCAATCTGCTCTACTGCTAGAGTTAGCCATTTAACACTTGTAGCAGCTGTAGTGGAGGTGGTACCTTTGCCACCCAATGGCAGCTGACAAGACATTGTGAGGGAGATATTAAACATGAGGTTTGATGCCCAAACTGGATACATGAAAAACCTCCTTTGGCAACTCATTGAGACACATCCTTGTCTACCACTGTCTCCACCATATGAGACAGGCCCCAGTGGTGATAGGTTGCAGGGTGCTGAGTAATTTCCCACTGGATGACAACTGGCAGGATTTGCATTTGTGGAGGTATCATCATGATATTCCCCTAACTTTTGTGTCAAAGCCCACCCCTGTTGGTTTTTGAGATTGCCTGCCACCATTGTCTTAGCTCTGTTTGTCTTATGACTCCTTCACCATTGTGTTCTTCTCTCCCCCATGTTATTACTACACTCAGTCTCAGTCTTGTCTGTCTTCTCTTGCTACCTCCCCTAACCCTTTTACCATCCTCTTAATTCCCATACTTCTTTCCCCATCTTACCTTTTCTTTATGCATGAAAAATAGGCACTTACACACCCAAGAAAGGAAAAAAAAGATTTATACCACTTTCTCCATCTCAATCCATGTTCTACCTTCTGTTCACTTCCCCTTTTCATCTTTTCTCTATAATCCCATTCACACCTTTTAATCTTGTCAAAAAATAAACACACCACACAAATGCCTTTATATGCCTTCCAAATCACTTTTGCTTTCTGCTCCTGATGTGCATGGCAGATTTTGAAGTTCACCATCAATGCCCATATACAACTGATGACCACTGTAACTGTTAATCATATAGCAAGTAAATAGGCTGATATGCTTCACCTGTTGAACAAGTATGTACACCACTATAATTCTATTGGCTTCTTCTGTCACCAGCCGAGCAAATGATCTGAGCATCATCATGTGACAGTTGGCATATGTGAAATTGGATGCAACCATGAAATTGCAAGCACTTCTCTTTACAAACTATTGCAATGCCAACTCTGGTTTGAATAATGACTTTAGATCACAAAGGTGATGTCCAAAAGCATCTTATCATTTCTTTATTTATTCTGCAAGTGTGTAACACACAATTACCATATGTTTCCCTAAAGGCTTTTTTTAACTGATGATGTAGCTCAGCATGTAAGTATAGTGCCTTTAATAGTATATTTGATGCATATTGTGGGTTCAACTCTCTTAGGGAAGCTGCATATTTTTGTCTCACTCATTTTGTGACAGTGTGAACCTAAACTATTGAGTGTTTTCTTACAAGCCGTGCTCGATTGCTACTGTAGCTCACCATGTAAATGAAGTTCCTTTAACAGTGCAGGTAAAAAGTGTTTTGGGTTAATCTCCCATAGGGACTACATGTAGGCCCCATATTATTACAGCAGGATGGCTATTGCATGACCTTTGCATTATAGTTCAGTTAAAGTGATGCCTTTGCTGATGTTGCATCTACATTCCTTCCCTGTATAGCTACTTTTCTCTCACCCACACTCCTCCTCACTCTATGTACTACAAAATAAATGTATTTGTTTTGTTATTTCTTTTACTCTTCAGTTATGTTGCATTCATATGCAACAGCATGCATGTCCAAAACCCTGAAACCATTCACTTCTCTCACATGACCAACATTGGTGAACAGACCACCAGCAGTAGCATCACAGCTTGTGGTGTCCACAGCTGCAGCATCTATCTCCACCACCTCCCAGCAGTACCACTGTGTGTTCTCTGTGTGTCTGATGCCACCTTCTACATTATCTTTTACATCCCAGATTGTGTCTTCATCTCCTCACACAGTCTTTTCTGTGTTATATGTTTGTTTGTTTATAAGACCCTCCCACACACACACACACACACACCTACCTACCCTAACCCTTCTACCATCATCTTACTTCCCTTATGACCTGTTACATCTCACCATGTGTGTATACATATCACTGGTTCAAAAAACAGATCAGCACACAAGCCTAACAATGCTTTAAAGCTACCACATATCTTCCTTCTCTTGCAACTAATGTATGTGTGAGACCACTCAGAGTACCTCCACCTCACAGGCATGATAGCTGAGTGCTGCTGCTCAGACTTCCCATTGTCCACACCATTCTCATACCGACTCTTCCCACAGTCCACGCTACAGCATTCATAGTTATGAGCAATGGGGCTCTCCATGCACGCACATTAAACAGAGTATTCCAAGCTAGCATCATGGCCACACTGGTTCTGAATCCCAGGGACAGTCAAATACTCTTAAACTAATCCCTGTGAAGCATTTTACTCATCACTGCATCAACACATTTCACTTTGGTCGTATCAAAATCCCGTGCATTTAATGTTTCTGTTAACAACGTGAGAGTTATTTCGCACTGTTTTCTTCCTTTTCTGTATTTCCAGAACGTAATTGTTTTTCTTATAGCTTGTACAATTGCAATCGATCAGGCCTCTTCTTTCTCTGTTGCTCATAGCCACACCCAGTACAAAAGGCTTTAATATTAAGTGCACCATACTTCTGTGATCTTGTGACTTTCTGATTCATTTGTTGTTGCCATGCAGTCCCTCTTTACTTCTTATTCTGAATATATATCTATCGTATACACACAATGTTCATCATCTAATTATTGTATATTTCTTTTAATTGTGTGCTTCTACTTTCATTTGACTCTATAAATGCATACATTGTTGTAAAATCTAGATTGATCCTATTCATAACTTTCTCAGTGTTCAGTCTTTTCTTATAACACAATCTGTTCTATCTCTTACTAAATAATTATTTGGTGCAGTACATTCACAGTTTTTGTTGGTAACATTAGCATTTGTAGTATCTGTATGACCTTGTGCAAATCTATGCTCGTAAAAATTCCAGAATTTCTCACAAGATGATACTAGTTTGTCGTTTTCTTCCTCAGAAAATGGAATTGTCTGAAATATTTTAAGACTTCTCTCGGAGCAACCAGCAAGAATGTGGAACTCTGTACCTTTCCTGATTTTTGAGATGACTTGTTTGCTGGATTCAAAACACCTGGCTTTCTGTTAAATTGCCTTATAGTTTGAGAATTCCTATCAGTTGTAAATCTCCCAAGTCTCTAACTATTAAAATATATTCATCTGCTTTCAAGCTCAATAACTCCTAAAAATAAGTAGATTTGCTTTTTCCATGTTAACACCATGCTCATAAACAATACTTACAGTGCGGATGTGTTTTTGTGATGTATGAGGTATTTATTCTGTTTCCATAATGACATATTACTCATTCTGTTGCAATTCATTCAGATATTTAAAATATATATACCCATAGGTTTATAGCTTCATAGGTGTATACTAGGCTAACAACTACTAGGGCACTTATAAGTCTAGCTGTGCAACACAAATGTGACCCACAGTTTTGATTTATATAAGGGGGTGATTCACTGACTGCCTCTGTCCATTGGGAACATAGGAACTAGGCCTGGGGTGAAGTTCTGATTGCCTATCCATTGGTCCATATTGCACTTAAATAGAAATAGGGAGGAACTGTGCTTCACATGGATGGGGAGTCTCTTTCAAAGAATGGGACTTCTGTGAGAAACATATCTGCCTCTCCAACATGTCCTATTTATGTTGCATGTAAAATTTAGTTCTTTTAATTGAGTAGTTCTGATGCTGTTTGTTTTGCAGATGTGGAGAAGGTTCACCAAAACAAGATCCAGGGATGCCTTGTATGACAGATAAAGATCACCTCACAGAAGTCTGCATGATATTGAGTAAAAAGACAGAGCTTTGAAGTGATCGGGGTAGGACATTATGTTAACTCACTGTATTATTTTTGAAACGAGCCTTTGTGGACATTCCAGTTGCTGAATATGTCTGGTCAGGTACATACCAAAGGGGGCTTCATGCTCTATGGTTGGTCTAATGATGGCCGAGTACAGTTTTAACATGACTTTTCTGGACCTAGTTGTCATGTTGTTGCTTATAAATTGAGCAATACAGAAAGATTTTCTTACAACCTTGGACATGTTGATCGAAGGCTAGATTACTATCTACATGAGTCTCTAGATCCCTAACTAATGACTCAACTTTTAGGGGTATTTTATTGATGATGTAGTGACCCAGGGTAGCCAATATCCCAAAAGGTATTATGTTGGATTTCTTGATTTCTTGGTATAGAATTTTAAGCTAAGGCAGTTTGCATGAGTTAAACCTTCTTGTAGAGTATTCTGATTTTGGAGGATTCACTGATGGCACCAAGTCTGCAATTATCTGAGAACTTAGTTAGCCTCGGGCCTTTGACATTGGCTTTGACATCTGAGAAGTAGATGCCAAAGAGCAGTGGGCCTAATACAGAGCATTGGGGGACTCTACCGGTGTTCTGTCTCTTTGTGGAGATGGCCTCAATGATTCTAACCTCTTAGGTCCTATCAGTGAGCCTGTTAGTGTGTTAATAAAGAGGTTTATACCCAGTTTCATAAGTTTATGGACAATGATCCAATGGGGTATTGTATCAAATGCTTTAAATAGCTCTAGGTAGGAGGTATTCACTGTTTCCCTTCTATGAATTGCCTTAGTGACCTTTTCAAAGAAGTCCACCAGATTCAGTAAGCATTACCTTCCTTTCACAAAAACAAATTGGGATGGATCCAGTGTCAAGAGTTCTCCTATGTCCTTGCTGATAATTTCCGTGATAATTCTTTCCATGGCTTTGCAAATAAGACTAGTCAGACTAATGGGTCTGTAGTTTTCAGGATTTGTTAAAGGTCTTACCTTATGAAAGGGAGTGACTGTTGCAGATCTCAATTCATGTGGCACAAAGCCTATTTCATACAGCTCCTTCATAGATCCTCTTGGTGATGATGTTGTCTTGTCTAACAATTTACTACAAGTAGTAGGTATGAATAATGCTTTGTTCCTGCTCTATAACAACAGTGCAAAGCTGCTCATTGAGACAAGAGATATATAGTCCAATTATAATACTAATTGTCTTGTACAGATACCACAACCTGAAGTTTGCTTTTAGCATCAAACATCTTTTCCTTTTTTATTCCATCCTTTATTTCTATGACTGTACTCTTTTGCAGGGAAAGATGCTGTATAAAGTAACATGGAATGCAATGTTTATATATAGATAACCATGTATTTATACATTTCACAGATCATATTTTAAATATATACTTTTGTATGTCAGTGGCCCTTTTCTAAGGATATATTAGTACTTGAGCATGTGCCATGTGAAACAGTATTTAATTGTTTCCATGGACTTTAAAAAAATATTTTCTAATATAATTTGACAATGATTTACATATTGGCAGGACTATTACAATATTATTGTCTTGCTGTCTGCAAGAACAATATCAGATGACCATTGTTATAGAACATTTTCACACTGACCTATAATACTGCAGTGTCCTCCTCAGTACGGACAATTCTTTGTGCTGCCCCTGCTTTTTGATGCTGCAGTTGTGGAGAACTCAATAGTCTTCTAAATTAATCTACTTTGTTTGATATTGTACCAGCAGTTCTGGAATCATTTCCTTTCTGATATAGTTGATTTTTAGCACCCTCAGCTCAAAGTCAATGCCGTAAGCAGAAGTTATCCAAACAAACATCACAGTACACTATGATAATATTCATTACTTTTACTTCATTACATATCTATCTTTCCCTGCAGCCAAAAATACAAAGAAAAGCAAAACAAATGTATATAACAAGATATCCAAAAATCAAACTGTGAAAAGAAAATGGAATTGCTTATAATTGCCTAACATTGATAGATACACCTTAGATTTTTTTGATAGAAGCTAAAAAAGGAAGCAGCCACCTTAGGACATAAATGACAATTTCTTTGAAGTTTCCTCTTCAAAAATGTATAGCTGAAACAGAAACAATTTAATGAAAAAAAAAAACAAGTCTTAGGATTCTAACATGATAGTCATGGTCATTGCCAGCCTGCTCCTATGTAATGTTGAAGGCCATAGCTAACTAAGAAATAGCAGCACAGAAAAGCCCGGTAAAATGAGAAATTCACAAAATGCCTCACACATGGCTGCAGCATTGACCATGAGGACAGCACATTCACTTGAGCAACTTCTACAAGCAGAAAAGATACAGTAGGTTGAAGCCACAAAGAAGTCTTAAAGGCCCATTATAGTGGTGTTTTCATCTTTTTTTTTTTCAAATTAAAGGGTGGAAATGTGGTTACAGGAAAACAAAGAAATGGACTGTTAACTCACTCAAGCCTAAAATGCCTTTTTTTTCTATACTTCCTGTTTACATCCATACTCCTTATGCCATCCAGAAGTTTTTGGGCTTTAGTTTATTTTAACTAAGGGACTTACCAGCTAGTAATAGGCAGTATTAGAAAGGGCAAAGAGTTATTAACAAAATCATACTAAGACTGTAAGTCTAGGATGTCTTCCATCGGATAAATTAACCTTTTTTGTGATGTATTACTCATAGTATTATATTTATGTTTATATTTTCTTAAATAAGAGAACTGCGGTGGTGGTGCTGCGGTAGCATTGTTGCCTCACAGTTAGACGTTGCCGTTCGATTCTCAGTTAGAGCGTCTTCTGTGTAGCGACATGCGTGAATGGGCATTCCTTCGTTGAAGAGTGTGTGTTAGGCACGGCAAGCCAGTACGTAAAAATCTACTGTCAATCATTAGCAGACCGGAGTTCCGCTGTGGCGACCCCTAACCAGGAAAAGCCAAAAGACACAAACAAACATTTTCTTAAATAAGAGACCTACATTTTATTGAGATATATGGTGTGAAACACCAATGTTAAAGAGAGGCTAATTCACTGAAAATGGTGTTTTATATCACACCATACTGGAAATATTGCTAGTTGATTGTTTGTAATTATGAAAATAAACAATATTTCCACATACTTAATATTTCAAAAACCAAGTAACTTACAAACTGTTGCATAGCATTAGGTGAAACCTTAAATGTTGTTGACAAAAATGATCTTTAATATTTGCACAGTAAATTGCACATCTTGAGAGGTATCCAATATTATTTGCATTGCTAACTATACAATTAAACAGATTTACCTCATTATGTCGACATGCCACATTATTGAAACTCATTTTATTGACATCATAACATTGAAAGCTGACTTACTTGAACTCCCAGAACAGCAAAAACACCTTCCAAGAATGTAACCACTTGGCCATCAATGAAAACCAGCAAAACAAAGCATACAAAACCCAGCAAAGTGGAGGACTTCACCTCCCTCACCCCCCGATGTGGGGGTTGCCCTCACATACCCCATCTATATATACCAACTTTGTCATTGCACTAACATGGGTGGCTCTCTCTATAAAGTAAAACACTTTCTCACTCCTCACGCTAAAATTACAATTGCCAGCACACACCTACTATCAACTCTTTTCTATGCCTCACAAACCTAAACAAGACAACCCTTAACAAACTTGCTTCTTGTTACAATCACATAGCTAGATTTGCCACAAATTCCACCTTTAGAACGCACCACTGCACTAACTTGAAGCAACTAGGGTGGTTAGAGTTTTCCAGCCAACTCCATTTCAACCAACTCAAAATGGCTCACCAGATACTCACCCAGAGAAAATACCAGCTCTGAAAAACATCATTCACCCCTATATTAACCTGCAATATTTACGCTCCTCCAATAAGATCTTAGCTCAAACTACCAAAGCCAATAATTCTGCTGGGGATTCTCTATTCTCAAACTTTGTAGGTAAAATGTGGAACACCATGCTCACCTCAGAACCCTCACTCCTACAATTCAAAAAAAAGCTTAAACCCCATCTCAATACTCTCTGGCAATGTCCGTGTTCCAAACCTGATTAACCACTATCATTTACCCTTCTCTTACCTCACTATCCTTAAACAAGCCTCGCCTTTGTAACTGACCTATGTTTTTTTTTTATTTGCTGCTGTTGTTTTTTTTTTTCCCAAGATGTGATGTATCTTTATATTGTATTTAGAACTCAACTATCTTCCTTTTTTTGCATTAACAATGTTCATATGTCTGTTATGTACTTGGAGCTTTTCTCCCTGGGCCTCCGCTGAAAATGGACATGTATCCAGTCGGACTCTCCCGGTTAACAAATGTAAAATAAAATAAATAAATAAAATAAATAAATAAAAGGGAAAAGGTCTCCATGGTTGCCAAGTGGTTACATTCCCGGAAGCCATTTTCACTATTCCGAGAGTTCAAATAAGTCAACTTTTGATGTTATAGTGTCGACAAAATGAGTTTCAATAATATGGTATGTCGACATAATGAAGTAGAACCAATTATACATATGTTTTCATATTTCTGTAAATATCTCAATAAGCAAGTACTTATAAAGTAATTTCTTGTTGCATGTGAAAGCTTATATCTGGTTAAGAAAAATGTTCAAACAGTAGATGGGATTTGTGTGCATTATGATATATTGCAGTATTTATGGACAAAACTATGAATGCACTGACTATTATCACTGTAAAATGCTTCTTACTGATAACATTGCTACTTGAACAGTTTTGACAGCTTTTATTGTTCACGAAATATTTACATTTGTTTATCTTATGCTTTTTTACTTTATTCTTTAGAAAATGATCTGGAATGCATCATCATGTGTTTAGGCTGCTAAAGGTGTGACATCTCACACAACATAACAGTTAACATAATGAAGGACACGAATCAAAATTATTTGGAATAAACAGGATGGAGAAGAAAAGTTAACTACGTGTGGAACAGGTTCCCATTTTAAATATGTAGAGAGAATGTATGTTGGTGAAGGAGGTATGGAAAGTAAAAAGAAAGTAAATGGCTTCTGTAAGGTAGCTGTGGCAAACAAACACAGAAAACAACCATGCCTGGCAGTGGAGGTGCTGACACTGAGAGATATCAGACAAACAGGGGAGGACATTGATGATTCACAGTATAGGACAACAAACAATGCCTGACAGAGACACAGATGGGAGAGAGAAACACTAGGATGGAAGATAGGATCAGTATGGGAAGCAGTACCAGCCTGTTGATTGCAGACCCAGGGTAAGATCAAACCTCACCCTGGGCACCCTCACTACTGGAACATGCCGAAGATATTAAAGGCAGTGCAAAACAGGAACACAGCTCTGTAAGCCAAACAAAGGGTGTGTCTAGATGGCCAGTGCAAGCCTCTATGCACCAGTCCAACAGTTCTGTGATGTCCTCATAATGCTCACTCCTTCGGACCACAGGGTTCTCAACTCTGACAGAGCTGCCATTGAGAATCATGACAGATCCTGTTGCTGAAGTCCACCATGGGGCAGGAAGTGCAGGATTATTAGCCCCCACTTTCCTGGCTATTGCTTGTGAGGTGATACCTGCAACTGGATCGAGGGATGCCTGAGGTGGTGCTGGTTATTAGGAAAGGGCAGACTGTGACGGGGCCACAGGAGTCACTGTGAATCTGGCTGAATAAAAAGGAAAACACATGGAGAAAAATAGCAAAACAAGCAGCAAAAATATTAAATGCACAGAAAAAAAATAGTGAGGAAGAGGGTATTGGAGAAATATAAGAATACAATGTCAGACAGCTGTATCTATCTATCTATCTATATGTATATATATATATATATATATATATATATATATATATATATATATATATATGTATATATTTATATATATATGTATATATATATATATATATATATATATATATATATATATATGCACACATATGTATATGTATGTGCATATATATATGTTTCTGTGTGTATATGCCATCATCAATAATTATGCCTTCCACACATTTTGACCATCAGATGGACAGATGGAGCAACAGATGGAGGAGTCTCAATCAATATTAGCAGCAAGTATAACTCAAGGTTGGTTAAACAGGATGATACCTTGGAATTTATCCACTTGCAAATCTCCATTGACAAAGCTCCATACTATATCCCAGCAAACTATTAGTCATTGTCTATGTCCCAAGAATTCAATACCTACTAGAGACACTAACCATTAAATCAAGTATCCTATTCATCAGAAACTTTAACTACCTCTCTAGAGACCAAGAAACAGGAAAATCCAGGATATAAACACATTGTTCTATATGAACTGCCTTAAAGTCTTGTCTCTATAACCAATCACCTACAGGTTACTGAGAGGAGATCAATGCCTAGCACACAAAGCATCCTCAGATCCAGCTCTGATGGACGTTTTGCACATCCTCCAAATGAACAGCTTCAGAACCACTAGATCTGAGGATTTAAATTTTGCTTGTGACATAAATAAGACATGTGGGCAAGACAGATATGTGTCTCAGGGGATCCCCATGTTCTGGAATAGGATCCTCATCCATGTGAAGCAGAGTCCATTCCTAACCCTATTTAAGTGCAACATTGATTAATTGTTGGGGAACTGGAAATTCACACCACCTCTGGCCTCCATGTGTCTGATAGACAGAGGTAGACAATAATGCCAAAACTAACATAGCCCCCACATAACCTCTAGAAACTTCCTACCTAATATACCCCTTCCTAATAAATACCCATGACACATAGGGGCACAATTGGATTTGGTTGGGTTGCATGGCTACACTTATAAGTGTTTGTTAGCTTAGTATATACCTATGAACCTATTTGGGAAACAGAACAACAACTTCAACAGGGATGTATCCTGTACCGGAACACAGGTTACTGCACCATGATAGCCCCCCCACCCACACATGCACACCGACCACATTACTTTTGTAAGTAATTGTGTGATCTTTTCAGTGGGGAAGAAAGCAGCAGTAGACACCTATTACTGCATTGTCATATATAAAGGGAAGCACACAACGTAGCAGTTACTCAGTCCACATGTTAAAAAATGCATGGCTCACTAGAAATGGGATTTGATATTTCACATCTGTATACTATATATGTAATGCACATAAACAGTGATTGCCACCATTTATGGAGAGCACTCTTTCCAGTGTGGTCACCTGAATGTTGTGAGGATTTTGGGGGTGGGGGGGGCAATCGTTTTATAGGTCTGAGATTGGGTGTTGTCAATAAAGTTGCAGACCTGAGATTGTCTGAAACATCTAGATAGACTCCTATATGTTGCAGAAACACAATTATCAAGGTATATAGACAAGGAGAAATTCAGTGAGTTAAAAAGTACTTACTGCCATACTAATGCAAGTGGTTTTCATACCCTCAACAGAATGCCTGCTAAGGATAACCAAAAGAAAATTGGTGACTCCAGTGATAAGACAACATTTAAAAGTATGTACTCTGAGGAAGAGAATGAGGTGTTAATGTAGTTCCTCAATGTTTATAACGGACATCTTATTGGGGAAAATGCTGCTCAAAGAGCATCTCAAGACCATGTGGATGGAAAAATCTGGAGGTGGGCATTAATGCTGTTGGTGTTCTTGACTTACAAAGACCATTCATGGAAAGATTTTGTTGTAGACATTAATGCTGTTGGTGGCCCTGGGTAGGTTTGCCATAGTAACACATACCTTACACCTGCTTCTGTGAAAAGAGCTGTGTGCCTTGCATAGGAAGATATGTCATGATGTGGTGGATCATTGGTCAATCCACCTCTGACAGATGGAGGTATTTTAAGCCTCTGTCAGAGGCACAGAGGCATCCTCAGAGTTCCACAGAATGGTATTAGACATTAGATCAAAGCTGAATTTGCCCCGAGAATATCTATAGGAGACGCCTCATATGGATGCAATTATACCTGTATAACAGATACTTAAATTCAATGCCACAGTACACACTAGCCAACTTATTAAGGTGTATGCTTTGATTAGTGCAAAAGCATCAGGGATACAACCTGCAAGGGCACATGCACAAAGCAAGGTATTGCAATATACACTTGGAAAATACTATTGCTATTACATCTAAAATGGGAAAATGTTTCTGGTTTTGGGTTATACTTACAAAGGACTTTATGATTTTCTGTGTTCATGCACACACATTTCTCAACTGTCCAGAATTTTGAAGAATTTCCATATTTGTGCCTCATATTTTGGTGTGTTTCTCATAAAATGTGTGGTATTCTGGAAAATCATTGAGTACTGAAGTCATTATATAATAGTATAATGGTAGGCTTTTGAATTGTAGACTTTATATCCATCAGAAAATACATGGTAATGAAAAACTGAATATTTTTGTAACTTTCTAAGTTTTCAGAAGTAATATTAAAATCTGTCCTTTCGTTCGGCCTTTTTCCTTCATTATTTTTGACTTTGTCCAGAACCCTTGTGCTAAGAGGTTAAAAGGTATTTTCATACATGATTACCTGTCCAGCACCACCACTGTGGAACTGTTATCACCTGATGTTGAAGGATTAACTATTTCCAGTAATGATGGAAGTGATTAACTGCCACAGTAGGCCATAGAATCTGTGTGTGTGTGTGTGTGTGTGTGTGTGTGTGTGTGTGTGTGTGTGTGTGTGTGTGTGTGTGTGTGTGTGTGTGTGTGTGTGTGTGTGCGTGTGTGTGTGTGTGTGTGTGTGTGTTGAGCAAATCTTATGTCACCACTGGATCTCCTGTATATACAGCAGACACAGCTTTTATGCCTGTGAACACAGAGAACAGACACTCCACACCAAGAGACAGATTACCAGGGGCGCTCACCACCAGAGTATTGTGATACTTCCTATTATCAAATTATGAGAATCTGTAAGTAGCCCAGTAGAAGTGGAGGGTGTAGAGAATGGGGGAGAAGATGAGGAGTGAGTACTGTGCTCAGAGGAGACCTTGGTAATATCCTTCTTCTGAATTAGTTGTTTCTAGCTGTGCATGTTCAGATCCATCTTGGAAGCATGGACTAGCATCACCACCAATACACCTATTTCTGAATTAGTACAGATAATACAGAGTACGCAAGATGATTCTCCTAGTGCATGTCACATATGTGCGACAGTTTTGAAAGACTGAATCATGCAGTTGCATGCATAATGTTATCCTGTCCTTGCATCACATGCACAGTTATCAGCTATGAAGTCAGTCAACTACTACCTCATCATGGCCACAGACAGCTGAAATCATGGCCATGGAGTGTTAAAATCTCCACAGCAACATCAGTTGGGGAGGTGGCTATGGCCAGGAGTGGTCCTCCATAGGGTCATGCCAGTCATTGCAGTGGCATGTCTGGTAATAGATGACAATCACAGTCATAAAGAATACCCATTCTAACCAGGGCTCATGTATAAATCATGCAACTCCCAGTAGAGGCATCTGTCACGGTCAGCAATGTGCACAGGCTGTCCAAATAAATTCTGTGCATGCTCTGGAGCTGCCCAGTAGATCAAGCCAAATTACTGCAACTATTGTTGAGGCTGTGTATCAGCATAAACAGACACACGCACCCTACACAGACACACACACACACACACACACACACACACACACACACACACACACACACACACACACACACACACACAAACACACACACACACACACACACACACACACACACACACACACACACACACACACACACACACACACACACACACACACACACACACACACACACACACACACACACACACACACACACACACACACACACACACACACACACACACACACACACACACACACACACACACACACACACACACACACACACACACACATATACACACAGACCACTTCTGATATGTGTTCCCCTGCCCATTGTACTTTGTTCCTTGGTTTGCCTATGTCTGATACACATTGTGGCTTGTTTGTGCATAGGTAAGCACAGTCTGGTGATGAGTTTACATGCATCACTTTTACTATAGTCTATGTGCTTTACCATGGGCCAGAGTTGTGTAAAAGCTGCTGTATCTTTGCCACTTCTTCAGCATACTGTGCATGTCTCCATCTAACAGCTTCATTTCCTGTTGCTGGCTCACCCACCAACTCCTCGTCAAGCTTAGCCTTCACTGTCTAGCGAGCTAGATGCTCTTTCCCTTTCAATTTCCCCACCCTGCAGTAACCACCCCCTAAGTAAGACATTGTACAACATTGTTCATTCTGAAAAGATTTTCACACATGTGGTAGGGTCATAATGTAGGGCACCACCTGGTATATCCAGACAGTGAAAGCTTGCCTTTAGCAGCCCAGTTACACTCAACACAAAGACCCTAGTTTGTGATAGGGTACATCTGTGTTCCTGGTCTGTTTCTTTGTGTAGATTTCCGTGGGGTGTCATCAGTCAGGGCTCCAGTGCATATCTGGCATGGCCAGTAATATGCCACTGGGGGATGTCACAATTTACAATCCATCGATAAAGCTCACATGAGTTGCAGATGTGCGAGTTGTGATAACTGCCTCATTAGTTTCCTGGCACATTGTAAATGATACCCTGGTCATTACAGACCACCTGACATTAATGAATTGATCTCCATTACAGTTCATATGCCTTCTTCTCAGATTCCCAGATGGGGCCTTTATTTCAATGGGGGTGGGGTCTATGAAACCCCAGTACATCTGGGAAATGGTCTATATCATAGACATAGCATACAATGGTTGCTCTTTCTCCTCTGTGGGAAGGGATTCACATTTGCTTCCCAAGATACTACAGCATGGCACTCAGAATCTGATGGTATATTCACAAAATGGATGGCCAGGAACCCCTACCATGTCCCTTGTTGGTATTTAAAAGGTCCCTGTAACTAATATGCATAAATCCACACATACCATGGTATCCACTGAGATAGGTAAATGGCTTCCACAAACTTACAAGTATGACAGGCTCATGTCCAACAGGCCCTGCATGGTGCCCCTATTCACAATGTACTGGTCCATAATGTCAGTGTAGAGGAATCTGTGAAATTTTAAGCAAGGATAGGTGACTCAGCCCCTCCAAGAGTGATGGTGTGCATCTCTGTCGCTCATATTGGGAATAATAGCTTCCTACGTATGCACATTAACTAATGCTGCAGCAACCCCTAACATATTTCGTAGGTTCATAGGTTTGTACTAGGATAATGGCCCTGGGGCCTTTACAAGCCTAGCCATAGGATTACCCTGGCATCATGTTACTCAACCTTAGTTCCCAGTGCCTCTGTCGAGTAGAGAGGAGTTATCCCCGAGGTGAATTTTCTATCTCCCATCCACTCATCAAGATTTCTCTTGAAGAGGGTCAGCGAGATGCTCTGCTTGACATGTATGGGAAGTCTATTCCATAGCATGGGCAGTCTCTGAGTTATGAACCTGTCCCTCCAGTAATTTCGGTTGATTGTGGTAATGAGGATGAGATCTCTGGAGCATATGGTTTGGAGGGATTGGGATTTATTTAGATGTAGCATTTCTAATAGAGATTGTTTGTAAGTAAAGCAGAGATCACCTCTAAGTAGGTGATATGAGACAGAGAATAGTTGGAGCTTTTGGAGACTCTCCATATAGGACAAGTTTTTAAGACCTAGGATCCTCTTTGTGAGGTACATTTGTGGCCTCTTTTCAGTTGTTGCAGGTATCTAGTGAGGTACATGCCAAATGGTGCATTAGACTCGATGATTGGCCCAATGAGGGATGAGTAGAGGGAGACAATGACCTCTTTCTTCCTGGATGCAAAACCCTTAGTAATGAGATGTGCCACAGAGAAGGACTTTCTGACCACAGTAGCAATGTGGTGATCAAAAGAGAGGTTCCTGTCCACATGTGTTCCCAGATCTCTTATAATGCCTTCTGCATTCAGTGGACTACCATCAATGTGGTAATTCATGGGAAGAGGGTTTTTCTCAAAGGGGATAATGACACATTTTTTGGCATTGAGCTTAAGACCATGGTTCTGACACCAGTTGTTGGTCTCAGTGAGGCCAGTCTGTAGGATGTCAACATCGCTTGGGGAGTTAATAATAGCTCCCAACTTGCAATCATCTACGTACTTTCTCAGCCAGAGTCCCTTCATGGCCTGGACTTCAGAGAAGTAGATACCAAACAGGAGAGGACCCAGGACCGAACCCTATGGGACTCCACTCATGGCTAGTCACCAGTCTGACTTGGAGTCAGCTACTTTCACACTGCAACCCACCTAGTGATACAGGGGTTGATGCCTGGCTTAGTGAGTTTTTCTATGATTCCTGAGTGGAGAATGGTATCAAAGGCCTTGACCAGATCAAGGTAGGCTGTATGAGCCACCAAGCCTTCATCCACAGCTCTGGTGACTGACTCAAAGATGTCAACCTAGTTGAGCAGGCATGATCTACCCTACACTAAACCAAAATGTCTCACATAGACAATGTAATGGAAACACCCTTGAGTTCAGTACACGAGTATATGTAAAAGGCACAACATCTTATTGGGCAACTTCAAATACATAAAAAAGGGAAACCTGACATTATCTGTGGATGAAGAAAGTTTCTAAAGTTGGAAAATTGCACTGAGTGCAGATAATAGACAAGAGAAACTTCACCGGCATTGCCATGTATATTGAGAAATATAACACAGACAGCAAATGTTGAAAATGAATAAATTGTGGTGTTTGAACAGGCATGCAGCCAACACAAGATTACAAATCCCCATGCCTTATTTGTACTGAAGTACCAATGCAGGAGTAATGGGGAAAGTCATACTTCTCAATCTCACAGAGCAAGAAATCTAGACAGAGCCAAAAATACTAGGGGTACAAAGGCCCAAAATATGGACAGATTTTAAATCTTGCTTTAATAAATTTAGAAAGTTGCTAGAATAACAGGTTTTGCATTAAAATACATTTTTTGAAACTCAAACATCTGTCATTATTTAGTGACTTCAATCCTCAGTAATTCACCAGAAAACCACAAATTTTATGTGTAACAGAATAAAAATCTCAGCCAAAAATCTGGACATTCTGCAAAAATCTGAACAGTTGAGAGGTATACATAAAACTGGACCAACTGAAAAAAATTAAGGAAAACTTCAACACACTGCCCATACAAGTAATTATAGTATAAACAATAACAGTTGTTGAGAAGGGTAGGAACTGAGATAGTTAAGGCATCCCAAGCCAGTATGTAGAACAATCCACAAGGATCTGCTACAGAAACAGATCTGTCACATTAATCAGCACGTTAATAGAAGATTAAGCAGCAATGCCTTTGTACACATATCAAAGTATAACAGTATAGCAGATGAAATGTAAGTAAGCTGGAGATGTGGTATATGCCATGAGAAATATATTTAGATGGAAATGTCGGAAAGCATAAGTCATGTAGAGGCAGTCCAGTAGCATTTGTGCTGTGTATGTCTATGAACGTCATTGTATGCCTATGGATGTAATTATGCATGGGGAAAGTAAGACCACTCCTGATAGTAAGTCCCTAAGAAAAGTTAAATCCAACACAACACCAGAAAGCTCAAGAAATAAAAACCGAAGCCAGCAAGAAACAACAGACAATTGCCAAAATGAAGTCTTCATGGATAAAATACCAACCAGGTGTAATGAATAAAAAACTTTATTCATGAAAAGTTGAGCGCTTTCATCATTACACAATGCAATATCAATGAATCTGATGAAGTTGGTTGTATTGTATTGTGTACTGATGAAAGCGCTCAACATTTTATAAATAAAGTTGTTTTATCATTACATTTCGTTCGTATTTTATCTGTAAAGACTTTGCTTTGGCAATTGTTGTTGTTATTTTCCCTAGGAAATGTAATCAAAAGTATGCCTGCTGCCAGTACTGAGTAGTGACAACTGCAGCCTTCAGTGTTTCACTATATCGCATGTAGTGTAAAGCAGTTGTGGCTATGTGAGTATTGTATTATGTGATTGCACTACCTGATACTGCCACACAAACACAGTCAAGACAGTCTGACAAAGTACACTTTCTACATAAAAAATGCCTCCTGAACTGAGCACCACATCATAATACCTGGATCACAACATACAAAGTACCACAAAGACAAGTGCAACAGTGCCATCAGGTAGCAAATGGACTGTGGAGACTGCTTTGAGTTTAAATACAGCAGGTGTATACTAGCATGTAACAACATTGGTATCTTCCTTGCGTCAGCCACTTTTGGCACTGAGTGGCCATCAGTAGAGCTATGCTGCCTGAGACAATTCCTCAGCTTTTTCCCTCACAAAATGATAAATGACAATAACTATTCCAAACATTGTTTAAATATATTGTTTTGTGCTGAACATCACATAAAAAGTTACATCACTATACTGGGCATATTCATAAGAAAGCACAGTGCTTACTGGATTAACATCACCTACCTATTACAAAAATGTAACACATATCATAACACAGCTCCTGTTGCACTTATATGTAACCACTATGGAGAATGATAGACAACAAAATAGGTTGAATAAGCTATTCTTTCCTGAAAGTACTATATTGTGAACAAAAACAATGAAAGGCATACACTATCAGATTTGTGTATATATATATATATATATATATATATATATATATATATATATATATATATATATATATATATATATATATATACAATGTAAGTTTCATTTTTCTTGAGTACACCACACAAGACTTTATATCACACTTGTAAGACAACACACAATTAAAGTGATGAATGAGCATTGTGTTTGGATACCTATGGCTTCCATTCAAGGGATGACAAAAGTTGGATTTTCTTTGTACAAATTCAAATGTCTATAATAAATCAAATTGGAAAAATCTATTATTTTGAGAAGCCAGTCCTGCCTGTTACTACTCTTTTACACACTCAGTAGTTACATCTTCCCAAACTATATTACATGCTTATCTGAGTTCATAGTTCACAGAGCTGTATATCAACCACTGACACCACAGAAAGAATTCTATCTGACTTATCACTGAAGACACACTTGAAGGTATTACATCAGTAGTCTGTTGTAATGGGAATAACTCCCCTGAAATGTATTCTGGGTCTGAAAATCTATTAGTTCTGTTGCCATTCACACAAGTGTGAGTGTCATATATCACCATCTGTTGGGTAAGCCAGTCCTGTCTGTCAGTATTTTCATAGGCACATTCCCCATGCATAATTACATCCATAGGCATACAATGACGTTCATAGACATACACAACACAAATGCTACTGGACTGCCTCTACATGACTTATGCTTTCCAACATTTCCTTTATTACAGATTTGAAAACCTTACTATCTAGGTCCACACTTTATAGAACTGATTAGTAACCACTAATGCTGCAGAATAAATCATATCTCTACTGGTCAGAGAGCACATATATGAAGGGATAACAAAAGCATTGTTTATGAATACTGGTGGATCCCCTAAAATGCAGTTTCATGCATCAAAAGGCAGTAACCATGGCAGTCTTCACTTTAGTGTGTGTGTGTGTGTGTGTGTGTGTGTGTGTGTGTGTGTGTGTGTGTGTGTGTGTGTGTGTGTGTGTGTGTCAGCTGTATCACCATCTGTTATACCAGTAGTGTCTGTCATTATTGTGTCACACACATACATACATTACTTATACACTGATAGATTTAAACCACTATCCACCTAGGTGTGTGTCAGCTGTATTACCATCTGTTGGGAAAGCAAGCTGTGTCTGTTATGTGTCACACAGATACATTACATATACACTGATAGATTTAAACCACTGCCTATCCAAGTACACACTCCATAGAACTGTGAGTTATCCATTAACTACACAGGAGAAGTCTCGCTACAAGGCTGAGACAGAACACATTTGCTGGGCTAACCTCCTCATTGTGTTGCAATCTAAAAGGGATTGAAATTAGTGGGATAGCCCTCTATCAGTATTAGTTGGATAAGCCAGTCTTACCCATCGCTATAGTCAGACACACTAATACTAGTTATTCATTAGTACATTTGAATGCCTGCCTGTCTAATTCCACAATCTAGAGAACAGTGTTCCAACTGCTGACACCACAAGAGCAGTCTTACTGCAAGTGTGAGAAACAACACATTTGAGGGCAAGATATCATTGCCTTGCAAAGAAGATGCTTGGACATGAAGTCATCTCTCCCTCTGTATAAATGCTTCTCTTCAGAGGGTGGGAGGGTGGCCTAATGGTCAAAGTGTTTGCCTTACAAACACAAGGTGCAGGGTTTGAGTCTCACAAGGGATAATTGGCTAGGCTTAAAATGGCTCGCAAGGGCAGTTAGCTTAGTACTAATCTATGAACCTATGAGTAAGTGTATGCAGAAGATCACTCTAATAAACCAGCCCTACCAAGTCCTGGAGTCACATATACTTATACTAAAAAGTCATTGCTAGATTCAAACATTTGTTTATCTAAGATCACAGTCTAGACTACACAAGAGAAGTCCTACTACAAGTGTGAGAAAAAACACATTTGAAAGGAATGCGTCATTGTGTTGCCAAGCAAATATTTAGACTAAAAGGGATTGAAACTGTAGCCTCTTTGTGTAAATGTTTTTCCTGAGTGGAAGTGTACACACCAGATCTGTTGAATAAGCCAGTCCTATATGTCACTACAGTCGCACACAGTCTACAGAACATTATATCAAGTGCTGACACCAGAGGAGAAATCATATTACAACTGTTGGATAGCACAAAGTTGTACTTTACTTTTCGTATGCTTGGGTGAATGGGCAACAAGCTGTGACAGACAGGTGTACAGGCAAAAGAGCAATAAGTTGATCACAACTTACTATATCTTTTTTTTAATAAGTCATATGTAGCATCATTGATAGTGTTATGTCGTGAACGTTATCAATGTGCATCACATGGTTAACTATTACAACTTTGAAGCCCACAATTCTTAAACCCATAACTCTGAGAACATAATATTGAAAGGCCAAAATGCTGAGTCCAAAACTCTCAAATACTGAATCCTCTACCCATTTTAAACATTGGAACCAGTACTAACACTGGTCTTGCAGGTTAACTATTCCAGGAGTTCAATATTGTGGTCTTCAGCATTTTGATTTTTGAAATTATATAATCAGGATTATGTGTTTCAAAATTGTGACAGTAAACCATGTCTCATTAAGGTTTCCTGAGAAGTTATATGATGGTTGATACATAGAAAGTCAACCAGTGGACTGCCACACATGCATTACTGAATGTTCTTCTCAAGATCATTGTGTGAGATTTTGGTTTTAGCTTGGGGATCATTGACAAGATTTTGTGATGTGTGTACATTGTGCAATGCAACTAAAAGCCATGCATGTATACTCTCAGTAATAATAATACTCTGCAAGGATGTGTCTGATGGTACCTTTTCATTTGAACACACTTGGAAGGTTACTGTGGTTCAGTGAAAAAAAATCATTTGCACTGTGGAGTAAGTAGATCAAACTGAACTCCTCATCTTTTTACAGTAATAAGCCAATAAACCTTGCACAAGGAATATAAGCTACAGACATTACTTTTTTTTCTTTCTGTCAAAGCTGTATACTGAAACACACTGCTGGCAAGCTTATTTGTGCAACTGTTGACTAAGTATTAGCACATGCATAATTATATTCTGTGTTTTTGGACTTAGAACAGAAAATATCAGTAGTCTTTAATACTTGGTGCCAAGTGTTATGCAATGGAAGAGCACAGGCATATAGACAGTTATGTTTCTGAGCAGTTTAAGAACTTGTGTGCATTGTGTTAATGTTTTGTTTGTCATCATTACAACATGTGCCATAATCAGTACAGTAAATAGGTTTATAGGTTCATAGATTGGTACTAGGCTACCAGCCCTAGGGACTATACAAGCCTAGCCATAACAATTCCCTGCATATTTCTTCCTACAAAATTTACTTTCCAGGACCCCTGTCATAATATGGAATGTGCAGGGCAGTACATAATAACATACATCTATGTGTCAGACTTTATATACTTCAGAAAATGCATGCTAATACTAAACCTAATATTCTTGCAATTTTCTAAATTTTAAGATCAATAATTATAACTTGTCCCTGTTTTTGACCATTTGTACCCCCAATACTTTTGGCTTAACCCAGATATCTTGCACTTTCAGGTGGAGAGGTATGAGCAGGGGTGAGATGCTGGCAGACTACAAAAAATTTGCATGATACTTGTGGGAAAATAACATATCTGTTCAGTACTTCACAAAAGAAAAATGTTGGGAGAAAGGCAAACTTAACTTATATTTGACATACTGTTGAACTGAAACACCTGCCAATATGCATCAACCTTCTCTAGACCCAATCAGTATCTTAGGACTCCAAAGAGGAAGCTACAAATCCAGGTGAGTGCACTGGTACCAGGATTGAAAAAAATTGCAGTGCAAACTCCTCAAGACATGGAAACATTCCTACAAAGGGATTAGGCCAGGTTCCCCTGTTGTAGAAGAAAGCAGTAGTCCACAAAAAATGATAGGCTAAAAAAGATCTATAAAGATGACAGAGTGGACTACTGAAGATAAGGAAGAAATAATGTATTTTCTGGTTATGCAAGAAGCCCATCATTTACAGATATAGAAGATATTCAGAAAGAGTAAGAGAAAATAGAGAAAATGTAAAGGAAAGAAAAATATGTGCACATACACAAAAACGTCAAAAGCTTCAAATGCAAATTTGTGTTTATTATTACAACATATCCATAAAAAGCATTACATAGGCAAAAGAAACTGGATTACCTAGTTAAAGAAGAAACAACAGGAAGTGCAAAAATATAAAGAACAAAACCCAGAGATTTTTGAAAGTTATAAAAAAAGAAACATGGATATGGGAAAGAAAACAGTCTGATTTGGAACAATATATATGCAAGGAGAAAGCAAAATTAATCAATTTACAAAAGCAGCACCAGCGATAGTTGAAGAGAAACACATGCAAAGGCACATGGATCTAGAAAAATTCACAGTATGGAAAAAAAATAACAAAGGGGGAGCATAGAAAAGAGGACTTATAATGGAGAAGTTAATGAAGCAGAAACTGAAGTTATGGATTTTACCTGCAAAGTGAAGAACTGAGTGTAGAAAATCAAACACAGGTAGTGTCACAGAATGATGGAGCAATCCTAACGAGAAACAGTTAGAATGGAAAGCATCTGCTGACTTGCCACATGATGATGCTCTGGATACTTTAGTAGGAAACCAGTACAAACGTTCAGATGGAGCTGCACAGCAACAGAAGGAGCAGGAAACAGTGGCAACTCAGTCACAGGCAATCTTGTGGAGTGATGGGCCAATGAGATCCTGTGTGAAGGAGCAGCAGATGATGCAGGATGCAGCTGAAGAGGGTATGTCACAGGAAGATGCTCTGGTTTCTGTAGAATGCCCACAGGAAATGGAGAACAAAGAATATGTCCTCAGTTTGGAAGAAATTATCTAACAGAAGAGTTGCTTGATTTAATAGAGAGGAACAGAATTATTAACACTGATGCAAGAAATTGATTAAACAAGTAAATAAGACTTAAAATGTTGGAAGTCTGATTAAACAAATGACTACAGTAATCAACTATTAACAGAAATTCATGTGATATAACAATTGCAAATAGGATTTGTTACTGTGCAGCTAAATTAACAACATGTAATCTTGCCAAAAATATAAAGCAATAAGGAAAGAAGAAGGGAGGAAATAAAATGCTGTCATGGAAGCATCAAACAGAGAAAACTATAAAGCAATTAAGATGAGAATTGTCACTGTTAGAAGAGTAGTAAAGTGGAAACAGATCAACAAAAATACTTAGAAAGATAGATGTGATAAAAGCAATGAGCAGTATCAGAACAGAACAGGATCAATCATACACCTTTGTAATAATAAATTAAAGATATCAGCACAGGCAGAAAAACTTTGAAGATAAGTAGACAACCATAAAGAAAAAGTGCAAAACAAGCAATTTATTGATAACTGAAAAAAGTTTTATAGAGAACTGGGAAAGAAAGTAAAAGAAATTGAAACACCACAAAAATCAAAGAAATAGGCACATATTATGAGGAGCATAAAGGTGCTGAATGGAAAGAAAATTTAAAAGAATCAGTAAGGAGTTGAAATGTACAGGACATGAAATGAAGTAACTGCCAGACAAACTGAAACAAAATTAAAAAAAGCTCACAAATGGAAAAGCCCAGGCCCAGATGCAGTACTTAACTTCTGGATAAAAGTATTGAGATCTTTACACAAAAGTTTAGCCGTGAATAAAAATAACTTATATGCATACCCCAAGCAGACAGCAACCTGGTTCTTAACATGAAAAACAATCTCCTCCTTAACAGTGAACCTGTAAGACATTCTAAAAACAATAGACTGATAATTTGCCTTCAGATGATGTACAAACTATATATTTCAAGTGATGCAGACATCATTTGTAGTCATTTAGAAGAAAACTCAGTCATGGTAATAGATCAAAAGGGTAACAAAATAAAGTCATATGGAACAAACGATTATTTGTTGCAAAATAAAACCATACTAGAAAATTGTAAAAAGGGGAAGACTCTAAGTATGGAATGGAGAGATTACAAAAAGGCATTTCACTGCATCCCACATTCATTGAAATGGAGTTCTTAAAAATGTATAAAACACAGCCTGCATTGATCAGTTATATTACAGTGACCATGAAACAGTGGCAAACCACTTTACAGTTAAAGCATGAAAATGGGAAAATTACTAGCCTAGGGACAAAAATTAAAAGGGGGATATTCTAGGGTGTCAATGCTGTTGTTTTATCTTGCCTTTAACCCATTATGCTGTTTACACAACAGCGCAGGTCTTGGTTACAATTTGGTTCTCAGAAAACAACATTGTGTAAAGAGTTCTCATCTATTTTTTGTGGATGACTTAAAACTGTATAGTTCATCAGATGAGGAGTTGAAAATACAATTGTAAGTGATTAAAACTTTCTCAGATAATATAAAAATGTCATTTGGTCTTGATAAATAGATGAAAAAGAAAAAGACTGATCACTTGTGGAGGTGAGACAAAATAGAAGAATATCATAAATGTCAAGTAGTTGTAATATATCCCAGTTTATGCATTTTGCACATAAATATGTAGATTTCTCACATCCACGTATGAATGTGAAATAGAATATGTGTGTTAAAGTCCGCATTAATCTCATAAATATCATTCACATAATGCAAATACTGCGACTAATGCATATATGTTTTATGCATTACAACTCGTAAAATGTTCATGTAACATGGTTACAATGTTATTCTAACTTACAGATTGTAGAATAATAGACTTTTAGGTACTACAGACTTACTGCTGATGCTTAATTTGAATCCACACACAGCTTTGTTGACTTATGCATTGGCTAATGCAGTGTTGCTGAGCTATTAGGGCATGTATGTACATCTGGCATATACAAAGTTTGTCTACTCATGTATGAATGTGTCAGTCAATTATGGACATATGTACACAGAAATGATAAAATGCTTTCAAAATCAAAGCTATTATAAAATGATTGTCAGTTGTACCTGAGCCATAGTTAACCCATGCCTCTGAGGCAGTCTAGTCTCTGCTGATGTGCTTCTCTAGTTTCTTCTATCTCTGTAGAAGTTATATAGAATAGGAAAAATAAAGAATGCCTTTTTGTGTTGGCAAGCCATGGTATTTTACTGGTTAGTAATTGGCTGCTATACTTACTCAACTGAAGTGGGTAATTGGTTTAAAATAGTTCACCCCATTGGTGAAGGAGGTCCTGCTTGCACTTTTTCAAGTTACTGTAATAGTGACAACATTGTTCACCAGTGCGTTGGATGCCAGTTTTACTGATGATGGTCTTAGCCAATGCTATACCAAGCATCAGCCATGTACTGGACCTGGTATAGTTGTTATGCATCAGCCTTCAGCTCAAACATTTAATGAGGAGTCCAACAAAAATCTTGGACTTCTCCTGGAACCACCTTTGTGCTATAAATGGAGCACTACCATCACCATTGTCTGCCATGTCTTCTCAAACATATCAGGAAAAATCAAACATGCTGTCAGTGCTCCATATCAACTGCAATGCAAAGGGTAAGTAAATATTTTAGAACTGTTTATTTTGTTTAATAATCTGTTGTCTTCATATTCATCATGATGCATTTATATTATATGACATATTGAGGAAGAGGCCATATGGATTTTATAGAAAGTGATGTTCAACACATAACATATTAGTACAGTATGTACTTAGTGCAATGAAAACTATTATATTGAAGTCATTTTTATAAAAATTGTTAAAGTTGTGTTTCTGTAATCTTCATATTTCCTTAAATGCATTTATATTGCTAATCACACTGCCTCATACATTTACACAAGAACTACTTGTAACATCATGCATGTATAAGTGTGATTTCATTATAATCAGTGCCATGAGTATTTCTGGTGGCACACATCGCATTTATCTTATTTGGAATCTGGTACATACACTTTTGCTGCAACATTCACATATTAAAATCAAATTCAAGAGCAGAAAAAAATAAGAAGGGAACATTTATGATGGTCTCTAAAATTAAGCTATCCCTGATGTGGATTCTACCCTACACTCTTTGTGCTGTTATTCATAACATACTACTTTAACATGCATATCCACAGAGAAAGTTACATAGCAAAAGTTTTTTTCTGTATTCAGTGCAGTGCAAAGTGTCAATTAAGTTGCACCACCACTAGTCTCATTTGAGGAACTGATGGCAAGTCTTTTCACATACAAAATTAAGTTCTGAGTTTTTGCCTTAGGGAGTGAAATGTCATTCATTGAAGGCCATTGCTCATGGGTCCTGACCGACAATGTCAAGTATCATGCAATGATGAAAAAATAATCATAAATCAGGGTGATGATTTCTTAAGGATGGAAAAAAATGATAAATCAGTGTGATCATTTCTCAACTGTGTGTCATTATGCCATATTTCCCTATTATGTCTTCCCTTAAAACTTCAATCAACCATAATATTTCAAACATTTCATCTGCCCTTATATTAGAACTCACCACTGTCTGAACTTAAAACAAAACTCTACTTGAAAAAACTAACAAACTTACTTATCAACAGCTCTCAATAGCTCACAACATTCTATATCAACTAAACTCCTTGTTCTCTACAACAAACCAAAACTCTCCCCTCTAAACCCTGAAACTCCTTATCACAAATCAAACTACTCTCACGATCTTCAACCAAACTATATAATTAATCCAATGCCAACTTTTTTCCAACAACAATGGCATTTTGAACAACAAACTTCCAGATAATATCTCAAACTACTTCATAATATCTCATCTTAAAAACAACTGAAAATCCAATAAAAATCCATCTTAACTCTTCCTCTTTTGCTCCCCTACCAAAATCACCTTTCCTCTACCCTTTCTTCCTCCTCAATATTTCCTATAACTACTATCACATCTATGTCCCCCCCCCTGTAATATATATCTTATATCATACTAATTATATATAAAAAAAAAAAAAAAAAAAAAAAAAAAAAAAAAACTATGTATTATTATTTTCTGAGGGATGATATTTATATATTGTGTGCATTATTTGTTGTTTTTTTTGATATGTGTATCTTCTCTGTATTTTTCTATATTCTTACTTGTTATATAACCTGAAGCTTTTCTCCCGGGCCTCTCACTGAAAATGGACATATATCCAGCTGGACTAGCCCGGTCAACAAATGTAAAATAAATAAATAAATAAAATAAAGTAAAATGGAGACAGTAAGGATCCTTATTTTCACAGCTGTCAACCTCTCTAGATTTGAACCATACATCTATGGCATTACCATGAATTACTGACATGGTTAACATTTTTGTCAACTGAGCAATGTAAACAAAGTCAAGCATGTGCACTCTGTGTGTACTTCTGACATTTTTATTTAGATAGTATACCAATGTCATCACACAGTTGTCATTTGTCCTGTCACAGTACAATTACTGGTGAATGTGCTGCTTTCAGAAGTGATGATAGTTCAGCATGTGAGATTAGAAACAAATGTCTGCAAGACAAGATTGTATTTTTTTGTGTGTATTTCTGCATTGTAGTCTCATTATACCATGAGTGTATTGCATTTTGCAATGTGGTTGAGGTTTTTTTCAGTGTTTCTACAACATATATATTGGTATGATATAGAGGTTATTTGTCATCCGGGGCACATAATCTTCTTACAAAGTGTTAACTAAAGTTTGAATCAGAATTCCCTCCTAAGTTAATGAATGTACATGAAATCTTCTCAGTAAGACATTTCTGTCTGACACACTCTTTGTAAGTATAATTCTAATTAGCAGGAGTGCCAGACAAGTAACTGAACATACAGAACTGTTATTGAGTCATATCTTCAAGGCATAACCTGACCATAGGTTTTAATACTCAGTCTTGTACTGCTCAGGCATGTGCGTGCCATTGTGTAGGTACTAATATCATGTTTCCCTGCCCAGCACCTCAGGCAGATTGTGTGACTCAGAAATGATAATGAGACCAAAGCAGAACTTTGGACTACAAAACTTCCAAAACTGCTTGGTTTCCCAAGTGCTGCTGAATAAAACTACTGTTGCTGACTGTTAGAACTATTGAATTTCCAATTTATTTTGGAGAACTCTCTTAAAGTCTGCCAAGGTATGCAATGTTCTTTACAAATGCTATTACAGGTTTTTATTTTGAATAATTTTATTTACAATGAGTGTTGTCTAACTTTGTGGAGTCATGTTACTGAAATGAATGTGCAACAGTTGTTGCTGTAGTGTTCCTTTACTGCTAGTTATTGGGTTTCTGGCAACATTCTAAGGAAATTGAGACATCTATGACTTGATACGCTTATGTAAGTTATGTTACATTAACAAATGTTTCTTTGATGATGATGTTCTATCTGCCTAGTATTTCTGTTTTTGCTTATTCTTCTTATGTCCCTGGCATCGGTATTTGTTCAATTCTGCAGTCATTTGTCATTGCCATTTGTGGGCATGCGTGTTGGGGGGGCATATAGCAATTGTACAGGTTTTGCATTTGTACACTTCTGATTTGTTATTTAAATTTTAAATGGTGATGCCTGCAAACTGCGTATTTTTCCTTAGTATTAGATTAGCTTATAACCACCGGTGCCTGTTGTGTTTTGTATAGATGGTTCTTTTTACTCCTTTTTCTTTTACAAAAGGGATATGGTAGAAAAAAAGAAGGCATCAGTCCCATGGAAACTTCCATTCTCAGATGCTGAGAATGAGGTCATAGTACAAGCCCTCTGTTATCATGGGGCACATAACCTCAATCCTCATTTAGCTGATAAGCCCTTCTGTGACCATGTCTGGCAGCAGACACTCAATGATGTGAATACTGTTGGTGGCCAGGGCCGTAACTACAAGAGTGTCAGACACAAGGCATGTGATATGATCAAGAATGCAATTAATAGAACAATGGCTGTGTTAAGGGAATAATGAGCTACTTGGGGAGGGCCTCCTACCATGGAGCCATCCAATCAGATGGAGGAGTTAATGGTGACTGTAATGAATCCAGAAGCTCAGAAGAGTTTCAAAGTTCCGTTATGGATATGGGGACAGAAGTGGAAGACAATCACAGTATTTCAGTTGCATAATTACCATACAAGTAGCAAACTGACTTCTTGCTAGTGGTCATGGAAGTATCAGTGCTCACCCTGGCAGAGGCAGTTTACATGGTTTGATGGCATCAACAATGAACTGGATCCTCTACCATGCATGACGCACACCTGTCCAGAATGATAGGATGTAGAACTAATACAGATGCTATTGCTGTATTCCTTCAGACCAACACATAGAACAACTTAGGTTGACCATAACAGCTCACACACGTATAAAATTCTTCAAAAGTGACTTTTTTACCTCTGCAGATACTGGCTATGACAATGATTATTTGCTCTGTCCTTCATCTCTCTTGTAGGCAAGCTTGTGGGATAATTTACACTGCACCATATTTTAATGATTTCAACATCTTTTTCTTGCATCAATGCAGTCAGATCAAATAAATGTATTTCTGCTGCCCTAAATGTAGTGATCAAAACATAACTTGTATGGCCGTCTGTTGTAAATGTCAAAGAGTGACTTCTTCTAAGCCTTTTTGACTTTTAGTGTATAACACTATTAGGTCATTTTTGCTTTTACTCTTGTACTGAGAGCAGAGGATGGAGGTTTGCTTTGTTACCAGACTACGCTCTCTTGTCATACTCATCACTACTTTCAATGTTTTTTTCTGAGAAAAAAAAATAATAATATTTACCAGGAACCTGACAACTAAGTTGAACTAACTTAACATCAGGTAACTCTGTAGCATAGTCATATATTTCTTCAGAAAGCTTTTCGGTTATCATTGAATCAAAATCCTTGTTCTGTCAGATTTTTATTGACATACTAAAATCAGTTTGTGATGGAATACTTCCCATCCCTGTCTTTCATAGAATAGTTGCATTTCTATTTTAACTTAGATTATTTTAACTACCCCTTCTCCACAAACATGACAATGAAACCTTTTGGCCATCTAGTCAGACCCTCTTATATCTACACACATGACCTATATATCACAACCATTCTCTTAAATTTCTCTCTTTATTAGGATTTTGCCAAGACAAGCTGCGAGAAAACAGTGGTTGAAGCTGGAAATATGGAAGGAGACATACCTAGTGTTATCCAAGACGATCTGAAAAGAATATGCGCAGCAAAGCATAACAATTTAGAAATCAATAAAAGGTAGTTAATTATTTTGACCTTCTTTAATTGCACGTTTGTTAAACAGAGAGCAAGTACTTTCACTCAGAGATATTCATTAGACTGCCATTTTCATGAAAGTATGCTCATTCAACTCACATTTCCAAAAGATGAAGTTCAAAAAACAAAAAAGCAGCCCCTTATGGTGGATCCTATTACTAACAATCCCTTAAATTATATGTATAACAACTCCACAATCACATCACAGTGGAGAAAAGGGTGGAAATCCTGAAAAGCACCATACTACCTCCACAAGGCAACATATTGTGGTGAAACACGCCAAAATATTAAGTTGTTGAACTAAAGCCAATCATCCATCAATATTGCAATGGCCTGTAATACAGTCTACCCTGATGTTACTAATTAAAAAAATAATGGCTAAAGAGTCTAGCTTTCAGTAATGAATTGATGTCCACAATTTTATTAAGGCCAAAAAATGCTGGAGCCATCGTTAAAGCACTATTCTATGAACTCCAATCATCATTGTCATCATCATCATCATCCTCATCCTCATCATCGTCATCACAATCATTATCATTATCCCCATTGCACCTTATACACTTGACACATTGTGACAGTTGTCTGCAGTACTACTAATTTGAGCTTTGATCTATTTATTCACAAGTCCTTCCTTTTCAGCTTTCCTTCCCAGATACCCAGGGCAGTTAATATCTTCCAGCGCTTTCCCTTTTACTTCCGTTTTGTGTATTTCTCATTTCCCTCATTTACTGCCATGATCTCAGTCTCATCCCATGAACCTTTAACTTTGTACTCCACTTTGCCAAACTTTGTGCAGAGGATGTGTTTGTAAAATTACATTGTCTAAAGTTAGTAGCTTTGTTGACCAGTCAGTTCTGATCTGTCTGCTACTATACTCCATCACTACTATGGACAGCAGTGTGCTGAAAGCTGAACATTAATGCATATCCATTAGAACTAGGCAACTGTCACTTAATCCAAACACTAATTGCACTTATGTCATTAGGTCCTTGTACATACCCTGCATTAATTCTACTAATGGTTCTAGGACTTTAACTAATCATGTTTACTTGGGACTTTACCATATGCTTATGTTGTATTTAACAATGTCTAGTGGGACTCTTTTGATATATGTTTTTTTTATGCCTTAAAATGCCCATTTTGACACTTTCTTCATCTCCAGTTTCTGCATCAATATTTCTCTCCCTGCAAACATCATCATCATCAACACCCCCCTATTTCCCATTTCATACATTGGCTTGGAGTGCTGTGTCAATTGTCACAATCTCTGTGTAACTGCCACTCTCCTGCTTTCTTTGACACTCATACCTAACTGTTCCACATCTTCTCTCAAACAAACCATCCACCTCTTTGCTGGATGCCATCGTTTCCTCTTTCCACCTTCCTTAATGTCTCAAATTTTCTTCACCAGATTGGCATCAGATTTTCTGGTACTTTGGATTCTGCTCTTATGTCCTCATATCTCTGTCTGCCCCACAGTGTGCTTCCTACCACCTGTCTCCAGCACTTCATCTTTATCACCTATAGCTTCTTCAACTGTTCTGCCTTTACTGCCCAGGTTTCTGTTCCATACAGTAGTACTGCTTGCACCACTGTTTTGTATACCTTACTTTTCAGCTTTTTTGGCATTCTTCTGTCATATACTGTACCTGACACTCTACGGCAGTTTGCTGCAGCCCCTCTGATTCTAGCTTTGACCTCCTGAATCAGACCTCACCTTCTCCTCAACCACCCCACCAGATACTTGAAGATGTTAACATCTTCCACTGTCCTCCCTTCTCTCATTTATCAACTTCTTCTGAATTCCACCATTTGCTGTCATTACAACTGTCTTATCTATACTTACTTTCATCCCATTTGCCTTCAGTTTTCCATTCCATTCCCCTGCCCTTTGCTGAAGTTCTTTCTCAAAGTTTGCCTGTAATGCCACATTGTTTCCATACAGAAACTTTGTTGATCTGTCCTCTCAGACCTGTATGCTAATGTAGTCCATCACCAGTATGTACAGCAGTGGGCTCTGAGCCGAACCTTGGTGCGCATCCACCCCCACTGTGATCCCCACTGTGAGACCGAACACTGCTCATACTGAGTCAGTGAGTTCTTGTACATAACTTGCAGTAATTCTCCAAATGTTTCTGGAACTTCAAACCACCAGAGAACTGTGCAAATCAGCTTTCTTGGGGCCTTGTCATATGCATTCGTCAAGACTGGTTGGGCTCTTTCCTGATCTCAAACATCTTCTCAGCTAGCTGTCTCACTGAAATCATTGAGTCAGTTGTGCTGCATCCCTGACCTGACTATAAACTGCTCATCTCCCATCTTACTTTCTACTAACTCTGTGTTTTCATTTATCAATCACTCTGTCCAGAATTTTCTTGCATTGTAACAGGAGTTTATCTCTTTACTATCCACAGTTGTGAATGTCCCTTTGTTCTTGAACACTTGCACTAGTATGCTTATTCTCCAGTCTTCTGAGATATGTTTTTCTCTCCATATTGCTAAGAGTACCCTCAGGAGCCATTTCTCCCTTATCTCACCCAGCATTTTTATCATACCTGCTATGACCTCATCCGAACATGCTGCTTTCCCTGACTTCATATTCCTTAGTGCTGTTCACATTTCTTCTGTGGTGGGCTCTTCCTCTTCTCTCATCATAGGCTGCGTCTGGAAAAGGACAGGTTCTGTGGAATTTTCTTCATTCAGAAGCTGCAGGAAGTACTGTTCTGTTTGCCATTGATGTCCTGCAGACTGGTGAGCAGGTTGTTGTGCTGCTGACATCTGTTATGAAGGATGCCTGACTATCTCCTTTACCTTTCTGTCTTTGCCTTGCAACATGGTACAGTTTCTTTGTGCCGTCTACTGACTTACTTTTCAGAAGCTGGGAGAGTACACCTGATGCCTTTTCTATTGCAACTCCTGTTTTAGTCTGTTTGCTCTCCGACCAGTATTCCTTCCTAGACTGAAATGTCTTTTCTATAGCACACTTTTTCCTGTACTCCAGCTTCCTTTCTTTCTTTTGATGACTTCATGGATATCTGCATCATAGCACCAGCTTTCCTTACATACCTTATTTCCATACCTGGCTTGGCTGCATATCTGTACTGCAGTTGTCACACATGATGTTTTGCGGCACTGCTGTTCATCCTCAACTCCAACTTTTTCCTCTTCTTCTTGAGGTGCCAGACCCCTGAGTAATTCCTTGAACTGGTATGCTTTCTCTACAGTCAACTCCTGGGTCTTCAGCCTGGTTTCTGTTAACCTTAGAGCCTTATCTGACCATTGCTTGCAGCTAATTGCAGCAATCAGTGGTTTATGTTGTGGGCCAACTGTTCCACTGTAAATGAGTTTGCAATTTCTGATTGTATCCCAGTCCCCTTTCCCTCCTAGGAGGAAGTCTACCTGAGTTGCATGCTGGCCACTCTTGTATGTGATCTTGTGATGTCTCTCTTACTGAACCATTATTGGCTATTATAAAGCCATTTGCCAGGCAGAAGTTTAAAATGGTGTCTCTTTCTTTATTCCTTTTCCCCACACTTGTGGATTCAGGCAGTCCAGTTCTCTCTATCACAATATGTACATTCAGGTCACCAAATCTCAACA
This sequence comes from Protopterus annectens, assembly GCF_019279795.1. Taxonomy (NCBI): domain Eukaryota; kingdom Metazoa; phylum Chordata; order Ceratodontiformes; family Protopteridae; genus Protopterus; species Protopterus annectens. The sequence continues at coordinate 204,789,319 of NC_056729.1, forward strand.
CCAATTCATGCTGTCTGCTTTATCTAGTAGGTTCTGTAAATGCTATTTGAATGCACTTTTTTCCTCATTATCACAACCCTGCTGTGGGGCATAGGCTGAAATTATGAATAGTGCTCTATCATTAAGACGGAGTCTAGTTGCCATGAGTCTGTCACTAATTCTAATGACTTCCCCTCATTGTATTCTGAAGCCTCTCCCTCACCACAGTCCCACAGCATTTCTAATCAGCCCTCCTCCTGATTAGTATATTCTGGATTCCAAGTCAAGTGGCTTTCCTGCACGGACCTTCCATCTTGTATCATAGATACATAGGATATCCAGCCTTCTCCTTACTATCATCTCATCCACTTTCAACCTTTCAGTGACCTTATAGCAAATGCAGCAATTCTTAGTTCATGTTTAGCTGGTTGATTGGTTTTATGTCCTACTTTCATTCAACAGAGTGATCCCATGTAACCCAATCTGGGCAAATAGACAGTGACTTTCTGACCCAGGGATACTGGACTTTATGGTGGGCACATACTGACCAACTAGAGTACATACACCCCCTCTCACCATTAGCATGGTTTCCAGGCGTGGAGCATAGGTTGGAGTAGGTGAGGTCCTTGACCCACTTATCACCAGCAAATACCCAGGTTTATTAAATCACCTACAGCTATTTTACACTGTCTAGTCCTGCTATGGGAAGTAGTCTGTGATCCTTGTTGTCCTGTCATGAGGATATGGCAAAGCACAGTAGTGACTGGTTTATACAACACTTCCTCTTATACGACATCTTGTAGAGATTGTGCTGTTGCCCACAGCTCCATTCCTGGATGAGACTGATATGGAAAACTCAGCATGTTTTTTGTAAGTAGGAGGAACTCAATAGAGAGACAGGGAGAGCATGTAAACTTCACACAGGCATTGGCCAAAGATCAGGATCAAACCTTGTGCCTTGTACATGGGAGGCAAAGACTTTAACCATTATGGCAAATGGTCTGTATCTGTAAACACTGGATCTGATTTATGACTTTCTGATAGGATTCTGAGTTCCTCATCTCCCATCTTGCTTTCTACTATTCCTCTGTGTATTCATTTATCAATTACCCACTGCAGCACTTTTCTGCAGTTTTACAGGAGTTTGATGCCCACAATTGTGAAAATCTACTTTTTTACATCAGCACCAGAAGGCTTATTTTTCTGTCATCCAAGATGTGTGTGCCTCTCTCTCTCTCTCTCTCTCTCTCCCTTGCTTTAGAGTGTGTTGAGAACACGAAGAGTCAATTCTCTCCTTAGCACCCAACATCTTGATAATACCTGCTGAGACTTCATTTGGCTTTCTTCTTTCCCATGTTTCAGTTTTCCTTTGTGTAAGTTATACTTTCTGAAATGTGAGTTCCCTTTCTCCATTCACTGAACCCTAAACATGCAGCAGTACAGCTTCAGTTGCCTTTTTCTTCATTCAGAATCTTTTTTAAGTTCTTCCTCCACCTGCTGTTTGGGACAGTTGGATAGGTGAGCAGCTTGCTCTCGATGTCTTATGTGGTATTAGCTGACGATATTCTTTGTCTTTTTGTCACTGTCTTGTAACCTAATGGACCATATTATGGCCATCTGCTAAATCAATTTCCAGAAGCTGATAAAGGAACTTTGACCACTTTATGATTGTCATTGTGCCTGTTGTCTCATCTTCTTTAATACTAACCATTATTCCTCCTGAACCTTGTCTTTAAGCTTTTCAATCTCAGAAATTGTATCACAATCTTCAACCCAGAGAGTAGATGAAACCAGGTCAAGGGTTGTGCTACAACCAATAATTTCTGAAGCTATAGGTTCATAGGTTCATAGGTACATACTAGCCTATCTGCCCAAACACATTTATAAACCTAGCCAGAATGTGTTGGCTTTCGCCACCCTCTCAGATTAGTTCCCTGTGCCACTGTCCAGCAGAGCCACTGCAGTGATCCCCGGGGTAAATTTTCTGTTTCCCATCCACCCGTCAAGGTTTCTCTTGAAGAGTGTTAGTGAGGAGCTCTGCCTAATCTATACTGGAATCCTGTTCCAAAGCATGGGAGTCTCTGGGATAGGAATCTATCCCTCCAGCATGTTCTATTTATCGTTGTGATGAGGTTTATATCTCTAGAGCATGTGGCTCTCTGGGATTTGTTTTTTTTTAGGTGGAGCATGTCCATCAATTCTGTGTTGGACATGTCCTTGTATGTCAGGCAGAGATCACCTCTGAGTAAGCGGTATGCAACAGAGTGCAGCTGGAATTTCTTGAGTCAGGCTGTATAGGGCATCTGTTTGAGGCCAGTAATCCTCTTGGTGAGGTACTTTTGTAGTCTTTCCAGCTGTTGCAGGTGTCTTGTAAGGTACATCCCAAATGGGACATTGTATTCTATGATGGGTCTAATGAGTGATGAGTAGAGAGGCACAATAACCCCTTTTGTTCTAGATGCGAACCTTTTTGTGATTAGGTGAGCCACATAGAAGGATTTTCTAACCAACTTGGCTATATGATTATCAAAGGAGAGATGACTATCTACTTGGGTCCCCAGATCCCTTATTACATTTTCTGTATTTAGGGGACTACCACCTATGTGGTAGTTCGCGGGTACTTTGATTTTTCCAAAGGGGATGACTATGCACTTTTTGGCATTTAGCTTGAGGCCATGATTTTGACACCAGGTATCTGTCTCAGTGAGACCCATCTGGAGGGTGTCTGTATCAGCCGGAGAATCAATTATGGCCCCTAGTTTGCAGTCATCTGCAAACTTGGTCAGCCATAGTCCTCTTACACTTGCCTGTATCTCTGAGAAGTATATTCCGAACAGGAGGGATCCTAGGACTGAGCCCTGGGGGACACCAATTGTAACCGGTTTAGAGTCGGATGTAAAGCCTGCAACTCTCACCATGTGGGTTCTATCCATGAGCCAGTTGACAACCCATCTCATAACATAGAGGTTTATTTTCATGCTGGTGAGCTTGTCTATAATACTAGAATGGGGAATGGTGTTGAAAGCCTTTGCGAGGTCTAGGTAGGCTGTGTGGACCTCCTTCCCCTCATCTAATGCCTTGGTATCCATCTCAAAGAAGTTCACCAGGTTTAAGAGGCATGATCTGCCCTTAACAAAGTAAATACCGGGTAGGGCCCAAGGTTTGGAGGTTCTCAATGTCTCTGGTAGTGAGTTCCATGATGATGTGTTCCATAGCCTTGCAGACCAGACTAGTCAGGCTTATAGGGCGATAGTTCCTGGGGTCCATTGTGTATCCACCTTTGTGGAGCAGGATAACTGTTGCTGTGCTCTACTCTGTGGGTATGTAGCCTGTAGAGAGGCTGAGTTTGAACAGTGTGTTTAGGGGAGGGGTTAGTTCATTTTGGAGCTCTTGTAAGACACAGCCTTGGACACTGTCCAGTCCCAATGAAGCTGTGTTTTTGGCTTTGGATAGGGCTTTTTAACCTGTGTGTCAGTGATTGATGGGGCCCTACATTCTTCTGGTATGGTTATGGGCCCTTTAGAGGGTGAGAGGGGGGTGAAGTATGCACTAAACCTGTCTGCCAGAATGTTGGCAATATCAATCGGTTCAGTGTATTTTGTGCCATTCTGCAATAACTCAGAGCAGATCTGAGAGTTTCCACTTAGGTTCTTGACATAGCTAAAGAATGCTTTGTGGTTATCTTTGGAGTCATTGGCAATTTTTCTTTCAAAACTAGCCTTGGATGATATAATGAGGGATCATAGTTTCTTGCTGATACTGATCAGGGATGTCTTTCCTTCTTTGGATTTTACTCTTTTCTGTACTAGTTTCCTCCTTCTGTTGCGTAGCTTGTTTATGGCAGGGGTCCACCAGATTGGGTTCCTTTTCTTGGAGGAGTGAGTCTTGGTTTTACTTGGGATAGCACAATCCATGCATTTCTGTAGATGCTCATAGGGTGCCTTTGTAAAGGTTCAGCAGCTTGGACAGCATTGTCCTTTAGCATGGGGGCTGTGAATCTTTCCACCTCGGTCTTAAGTAACGTGAAGTTTGCTTTTGAAAAGTTTTTCATGGTGGTTTCCTTGATTGGGGGTGGGGGGCGGAATGTGGATATCCAGAGTGATTAGTCTATGGTCTGATCTAACCAGCAAGGGGTTGACCTCCGGTGTGGAATACCGGTCACCCATGTTGGTGGTAACCAGGTCCAATATGTTGTTCCCTCTGGTGGGAGTGTTGACCAGTAGATCCAGGACATTCAAGTTTATAAATTCTAGGAAGCGTTGTGCAAGGGAGTTAGCACTTGAGTAGTTACCTCAGTTTATGTTTGGGTAATTGAAATCACCCAGTATTAGGGTGTTTGGTAGGACCTTCATATTTCCCAGTGTCTCCAGAAATGCGGAATGGGGGTCCTGGGCCATGGTGTGAGATCTGTAGCAAGCTACAATTTGGAGTGAAGTTTTGCCCATTGTTAGTTGCACATAGATGATCTCTGATGCATTGTGCTGCACCACTAACCTGGAGGTGTGGGCATCCTTGATGAATATGGATACACCCCAGCCTTTTTTGTTTCGGTCCTGGTTCTGTGGCCGAAAGGTATGGTATGCATTATAGCTTAGTAGTGCTCAGGTGCTCTCAGGAGCCTTAAACCTGGTTTCTGTTACTGCATAGATGTCAATGTTCTCCATACTGAGGACTGCCTCGAGTGCGTGCATTTTGAGGTTTAGACTTCTGGCGTTGACTGGCATTACCCTCAGTTTGTGGTTACTTGTGCTATTTATGGTGGTGGGTTTGTCTTTTGAGCCTTGCCTAAAAAAGGCACTATGGAGGCGGCAAGAGCCATGGCCAGTATTTGAAAGCCTAAGGGTGACAGTTGCAAGCCATCTCTTGCGAAGCAATGTGGCTTGTCGAGCATGTCATCCCAGGTGCACAGATACTGGATCCCCTTTGAATGACACCAGAAACTTAGCCAATTGTTGAAATTGATCATTTTTTCTTTATACTGTGGTATCATTCTTGGTAAGGGCAGGATACTACTCAGGGTCAGGGTCATACCGGCCTGGGCTACATGATCAGAGCGCTCTTCCATGTCTCTTTTCATGTAGTCCAGGGAAGTACATCTCAGGTCATTCACACCAACATGAACAATGACAGAGTTGTATTTGTACTTGTTCTGGAGTGACCTGTGTGCTTGTGTTATGTGGCAGATACTGGCACCCAACAGGCAGCTAACTGTAACCTTCTCCTTGTCCAGCCTAGTTAGTGGGACATCAGTGTGCCTGACTATAGAATCACCTATTACTAGTGTGTTGGATATGTTATTTTGTGTTAAGGGCTGTGATTGCTTGGCACACTGATTATATGAAGTATGTGTTTCATGGTTGGTGATGGGGTGTGGAGGTGAACAGATGAAGAAATAATTGACGGGGTTATATGAATTAATTGAATACACATTATGATATATAATATCATGTTTTCTGCACACATCTTTACCTTCACAATTAAGTTAACAATTATACAACCTGCTATACAAATAATAATCACAGGCTTAAAATCAATGAACTTTTCTAAAAAAATATGAGGGTTTTAATATTTGGGTGAAAAGGGCAGAATGTTGTGAAGCACAATGCCAACAAAAAATGTCCCCTTAAATATACTTTTAATTGTGACCTCCTTATCCAACATGCATTTATTGCTGGTCACTTCTTAAATAATTAAATTAGGTGAACCTTTTCCAGTGCTGACTCCTGTAATACCTGATAATTCCTTCTACTTCTTAAGAATGTAAATGTTAATGGTATTCATGTTTTTAGAACATTACCCTTTGCGTCATATAATTAGTATTTCTGCTATTGTTTTAGCAAGAATTGCATCATCAGCACGTATGGGACTTATATATATATATATATATATATATATATATATATATATATATATATATATACATAATACACTAAAAATCACACAAAGGCACAGCCTCCCCATAATGGTCCAGCACAGATAATGTCCAGAATGGTATACCACTGTGCATGCTGACATACCAAATAAGTAAGCATGTTCCTGAGAGGGACATTTAAACCAATTTCCCCATGTATGATGTAGTTGTCAAGATCTCCTGCCCTAAGATGCAGAAAGCAATGTGCATACCCCTACAGTAAATAAATAAATAAAATAAATGTTATTTTTTTTTTTTCCATCCCCAATAAAGTTGAAGTGTATCTGAGTGGGTGTGTGCATCACACAGCTGTGTGTAGCATAGCTGAAACATCCAAAGGAGCTAAATATAAACATACAGCAAAAGCAGTCAAAGTGAAATAGTGTAGTGATTAGAGCAGTTGTTTAATATGCTGTCAGTCACGGTTCGAGCCCCAATGCAGTCCATTCAGTTTTATACATGAAAACAGCACTAAAAGTATTCTTTTTATAAATAGGTAGTGACTAATATATATTTGTTAACCAGGATAGTGTAGCAGATCCAAATGTGAGGTGTCAGTGTAGTGCAGATGTGAAACCACTATATAACCACAAGTGTCCCATACAGTATAGCCACAGAAATATAATGCAATGAAAGCACATAGAGGGATGTTATGGAAGGGAAACATATATATCATAAGATGTCATTAAGAAGGAATCAACCCCACAATCCCACAATCCTGATAGTCCATAAAATGCAAGCTGAACAATGCTAAATTGTGCTCAGCTATGCCTAGCCAGAGTAAGCATTGCTTAAATTTGTATGCTTAGCAATAATTAGCATAGCTACAGAGATTTGTGCAATAGTAAGCAGTTCTTAGCATGTACTCCTTTAAGCAATGCTTATCTGTGCTAAGCGGGTTTGCCTGTTGCTTAGTTTAGCTCAGCAAATTCAAAACTGTCAAATCATGGCAAAGTGTGGGAAATCAGCCCTATTTAAACATCGCAGGTGGGAATACAGCCCATAACCAGTTGTAGCTCATCGCTGCAGGCACTATGGCTGGTGTTAGTGAAGGTGTGTACCTTTGGGCACAGCGCTGGGGAATTCAGGAGTCCAGGGACATGGTTGGACTCTTAGTAAAAGACCATGAAGGTAGACTGCTACAGGACCAGTACCAGGGCTCCCAATACAAAACAGAGGCCTGTGACCATCTCTCATGTGATCTCATCGGTACCACGGGCATCCCTAGGAGTGGTGAGCAGGTCCGGCACCACTTTGCTGACTTGAAGCATAGGAAGAGGGAGCTTTTGGACCAGTGGGTCCAAGATGCACAGGAGAGGAATGCCCCATCTGTATGTAAGTATCAGTATCAATAAGTGTTTTCCAAAGTCCAGCCTCTGTATGTGATGTATAGGTATGCTTAAATGTTTCTCGATCTCCTGTACAGCTGCAGATGAGAGGACCACGGACATGGATACCCATGCCAGCAGTCTGAAAAGGCTGTGTTGAGAGGCTGGTGAGTACAAATCTAGCTTGTAGCATTCAGGGCAAATAAATAGAAAGGAGTAGAATGTCACCTGTCACTATTTAAAACTGGGTATGATTTTACTAAATAAATGAGACATTATCAGAGTAATAGTGATGTACAGGGTATATATCAATAAAAGTGTCAGTACCTGTCAATAAAAGTCAAAACCCTGTACTGATTGTGTTTACTTTGGTATGTGGTGGTACGAATTGAAATGTGTATACTTTCTGCACAGCAACTATAGCTTTGAAAGCATTAAATAATCAAGGCTCATCTGACAAAGATTGTGGAGTTGTAAAACAGGAGAGTAACTATATGAAATGTTCCATGCACCAATATCTGATACCTGAATAGTAATGTTGTGTTAACCAGTGTTTTCCAGACTGTGCTATGTCAAAATATGAATACACAGTATACAAACTATCTGCCATACATGAATGTCAGAATTACAAGGTCAGATTGTACAACCAAGAGAGCATTAGGGAGACAACAGTCAAACAAAAGACAGCAGTTTCTCAATACATTGTTCTGATGAAGCACAGACACAGTTTGAATCCCAGGAATGGTAGTAAGCCATATGCATAATTTCATCCAGGAATATGGAAATATGTGTAGAAACAGTCAGGTAGTGTTAACAGAAATTTCCTCCACAGGTTTGTCAAGTAAGAAAAGATATATCTTAGCTTTAAAAAGGCTGTACTTATACACTGTGTACAACACCCTCTGTCCAACCCCAAGGCTGCAAATGACAGCAAGATAAGTACATACACCAAGTAGTCTCCTCCAAGAAATGTCCCTCAAGTGTCACTCTGTCAAAGCTAGTGGTCACTGCCACCCATACCCAGGATGACCGATAGAAATCAAGGCAAAGTATGCCAGTAGTGCGCACACACTCACACACACACACACACACACACACACACACACACACACACACACACACACACACACACACACACACACACACACTATTAGTGCACATATGCAACCCTGACTATGTGAATATGGGTAGAAACAGACAGGTAGTGTTAACAGAAACTTCCTCAACAGGTCTGTCAGGTAAGAAAAGATATGAATTAGCTATAAGAAGGCTGTAATTATACACTCTGTACAAACATACCACTGCCCAACCCAAGGCCATAGGTCGATGTAAAGTGAGGTAATACCTGGAGAGTAATGATTAGAGCAATGATCATTAAAGCTGTGAGCAACTGAAGCCTATACAGTTGTTAATTGACATCTCTCTCTCCCCACCCTATCTGCACTAATAATCTAAACACATAAATCAATGGGTATGTTTTTCACCAAACCTACTGTTTGGACATGTTTCCTATTGTTCTACAAATATTTAAACATTTGTTTATTAATGTTCCCTGTTCAAATACTATCATTGGTGGCCTGTTGCTATCAATGTAATGTGCATGCCGTTATAATGCCCACTGTGAATCCATATATGCATGTGTTCTGTTTGCTATGCAACTGTTCCAAATCTGTTGTTTTGGGTTAATGGGAACACCTATGCATGCTGTTATAACTTATCCTGGAATGTGTTTTCCATGACTAACCAACATATGTTATAAAACTGCAACACCATAGCATGTCTGGGAAGGCTGATTCCAGCAGATCCGCCTGTCCTGCCTGAAATGGCAATGGCACCAGGCCACAGCATGTCTGGGACTCAACGCGGGACCTCTTCGTCTGCTGGTCCTGCACCACCTTTGGGTGAAACCACCTCAGGGGATGGGACCTGTCCCCCACTGGGAGTGGGTGTGGACAGGAAACTGTCACCATCATCAGGTCCAAGGATATGTGCATAGCAAGCTTTGAAAGGAGTTCAGATATCTGCTCTGCCAGCTTAAGGGCCATGTGGCTCATCTTGAGAGTCAGAATGCCCATCTTGCTCAGCCCCCAGCACATCCACCCTTGGGGCCATAAAGGTGCAGTGCTGACTGCCAATGGGTGGAGACCTCAGTCCCACTGTATTCATTTGGGGGCTTGTGTGTGTCCGATTCCCAATTACCCACCCCGTCCAATGTGTTTACCCTTCACATGTGTCATATACCACCCCGTCTGCTGTCTTGCCTGTCTTATCTTTTTTCCTACCCACCCTACCTCTCCAAATATACCTACTATCCTTGCCCAACATCCCACTCTCACCTTATGAAAAAAAAAGGGCAATCTGTTCCCACAAAACATGTCGCCACAAACATAACTGTCCATTTTGCACATGTCCACTTGACACGTGTAATCTGGTCTAATTAGCTTAACAACACATTGCTGTTGTCCTAACCCCTTTCTCAGGTGTTTGAGTGTCCAAATTCACCTCCAAATTCTGTACAAATGCACAGCTGTTGCTGTATCAGAAATGGACAGCTATGGACCTTTCCTACACCTGTCCTGCACAGCCCTAGCTATCTGTCACACTGTTTTTACCTGTGCGTACCCCCTTTTTCACCACATTCCTAGCCCCCTTTTTTTTCTTTTAAAGAAATTAGCACAGGGGTAAGTGGGAGTAAGCTGCAATAATCAGCAGTAAGTGAGTTTTCACAATGCTAAGCAATGCCTACACAGATTAAGCAGTTTCCCATTTAACTGTGTTGGCATCGCTTACCATCATGCAAACCCACTTACAACTACATAAAACTGACTTAATCACCCTGTCTCCATCAGCCACTGTTCTGCCCAGCAATAAAATAATCAACCCTACCAAGTCTTGGCTGCAGGACCCTGTACACCATAGTCAGAGCAATTTACCACTGCACCATCTGAGATACAATAATGAATGCCATTTTTTTAAATACATCATTCAGTACAGGTATAAAATAGTAGGGAACAAACACTATGGAATGAGTCATGTTTAGTATATATAAATATACACATATAGATGTGTATGGTGCAGAGGTAGCATTGTTGCCTCACAGCAAGAGGTTCTCCTGTTCAATTCTTGGCTGGAGTGCGGGGAGTGCCTTCTGTGTGGAGTCTGCATGTCCTCACCGTGGTTGGGTGGGCATTTGAAAGACATGCGTAAATGGGCGTGCCTTCGTTGAAGGTTAAACGTCGAGCTGGCACCTTGGCATTCATGAAAATCTACTGCAAATCATTAGCGGACCGGAGTTCCGCTGTGGCGACCCCTAACTGGGAAAAGCCGAAAGACAACAACATGGTGATAGACAAATATTAAAAAGTATATACATCAGATATATGGAGCTATAGATATAAAACAAATATGTATAGAATATATACATATATATTGTTATATAAACATATGTATAGATATAAAAAGGAATATATATATATATATATATATATATATATATATATATATATATATATATATATGTGTATGCCCTTAACAAGTAGTGAAGTCATAACAGGCACTATACCTCTACACTTCCTAGTGCAATAATTCTAGACAAAGGAGGTCAAAATGGGGGGACAATTGTCCAAGAACTGGGACATAATGTACATACTGCAGTTATAAATATAGAATGTTCCTACAGTTACAGGGTTCGTGTCAACATACATGTCCAGAAGGGTGTGAGTTCTGCAACTGAAATGTATGTCATCATTTACAGACAGAAATCCTCACATCATCACAGTGATTTACCACAGAAATGAAAATAATGATTCTGTGAAACAGAACATACGTATGAGCAATAATCCTGGACAGTCTGAAACAATCTTGCCAGTCACGAGGTATGCTTAGAACCCCTCTGTGCAACAAATATGGACCAAGCATGACATGGGGGGTAAAGCCATGAAACTGGGAACATATCCCAAATAATAGAGTAGATAAGGTGACACAGTTGATGCAGTAACACCCTCATGTCTGTTGTACCATATATTGACTGGAATAGGCTAAGTCCAAAACCAAATTACTCCCTAGTACTCGCTGACATCATCCCACTGATGTGTTAGACATATACAACACATACAGGGGCCAGGCAACAGTACATCTGATAAATATTGGGACATGACATCACAGTAGGGAAATTACACTGAGCTGTTATGCATGTCACCAAGTACTGTCTAAACTACAGGCAGACTGACTCAACACAAACCCAATTTTGCTTTGGGGGAATACACATGTAATTGCAAATATATCAGGCACCACAGGGATGTAACAGCACTGACCAACAGACACCAGTGTGGAAGTACATTGCCAGAAGAAATCTCACCACATTCAAAGTGACATACTGGTAAGCCACAGGAACAGTAGAGTATATGGACTGTGTGAACAAAATCATCAGCATGTTTGCCACGCGCACAATACCCCTATATATACTGGCCCAATTCACAGTGTAGTCTGACGCATCACTGTTGTATGAGACATGTCTCAGTCTGCCCCTACAAACATGTACAGATGATAGAGCACCAGAAGCTGGAGCAGCGTGCACAGTCAGATAGAAAAGGACCCTCAACACTTACATCTACCCCCCTACACAGACCAAATAACACATTCACAATACAATGCTATACAATCCTGACAGTGTGTCAACAATTGCCAGAAATACATAGTCCTCTCTACTGTATAGAGTCCCACAAAATGTCCAGGTTTCTTCCTCATATATAAGGCCTTCTACGCATAATGTGTCAGGCAGTCTGAAACATCACTGAGATGATACCTGGAATGAAGTCACTATATAATAATATACTACACCTATACACCACTTACAGCATGACATCTGGACAAAGCCTGACATATTTGGGGGCACAGGCCCAAACACAGGGGCATTATTGACATATTGCTGTCATAAACCAAGAGAGATGTTGGTGTAACAGGGTTGTTGTAACATATATGTTCTGAGGGATATGAAATCAGAAACACACATGGATGTTACCATTTACTGACTGCAATCCTCAGAGTATGTTACTGAATTTCCAAGGCCAAAAAATGTGTGAGTAACAGACCAAATATAAGAGTAAAACCCTGGCCAGTCTGCGGATAGCCCTATATTTGGAAGTTATGTCAACCACATAACATTATCAGACTTAAATTTGTGCAGATCAGCCATATCCACACGAACCCTGTCAAACTAGCATTAGTTCAACTATATAACAGCAATACTTACATTCTTTCCCTATGTCTGGAACATTCTCCCCCAGTTTGTTGGGATGTTTCCAACTACACTCTGTGATGCTGTTTGTCACACACACCTCCAAGAAATATTCCTCCCTGGCAAGGAAAAAGGGCAATGCCCACATGAGGTACTCAGTTATAGGAGTGTGTTTCCATGATAATGGGTATGGGAATGATACCACAGATGTTCCACATGCAATTAGCAAGTGAGGGACTCCAAGTGGTGCACAGGCCATCAGCTGCTCATGGACATTAACTACTAAAGGCAAGATGCTGCCTATACAAAACAGATGTATATCCTGCATCTGTCTCAGAGACACACACACACACACACACACACACACACACACACACACACACACACACACACACACACACACACACACACACACACACACACACACACACACACACACACACACACACACACACACACACACACACACTGAGACTGATGGAGTATATTAACTGAACTGAAAACAAATAAACACAGCTATGTCAAATAATCAAGCCTGTAGTGTAATGTAGTAGGGGGCATGTAAATGTGGAAAATAGTAAGTTCAAATAATATTATGTGTCAACAACATATGCTGTATTGATATATTGCTGAGCAGAACCTATGGCCATAGAAACTGTGTTTGTCTGCAGTGACATAAAACACAGCTCAGGGCCCTGAGTCACCCCAAGAAAGGATGGCTCACATATGACCACTACTTGAGTGCATGTTGCACAATACCAACTGTGACACTGCTAGGCCACACCCAGTGCAAATCATACCATCAGTAAATCTGCTACATCCAGTTCTGACTTATGCCTCTTTTTTCATTGCCAATGTCTCCAACTCATATAACATAGCTGGTCTCACTACCCTCTTGCAGACCTTTCCTATCACTCTCAATGGTACATGTCTGTCACAAATCACACATGATACCCTTCCCCTCCACCCACATCCTGCCCGTACTCATGTCATCACCTCTCACCCACACTCACCCTTACTCTGAACTGTTGTTCACAAGTATTTACACCTATCCACCTTAGCAAACTGTACTCCCTGCATCCTCACTATTCATCCACCCTCCCTCCCATTCACACACATATATTCCATCTTAGTGCTGCTGACCATCATTCTTTCCTCACTAGACCATACCTCCACCTCTCCAGGGCCTCCTCAACCTGTTCCCTAATCTTACTACAGACCACAATGTCATCTGCAAACAGCACAGTCTAGGGGGACACCTGTCTGATAATGTCTGTGAAATTGTCCATCACAACTGCAAATAAGAAAGGGCTCATAGCTGATCCCTGATGTACTCCCTCCTCCACCTTAAACACACCTCTCACTCCCAATGCAGAACTCACAGCTGTCACATTAGCCTTGTACATATCCTATACATACCTCTCAACCTTACTGAATTACTCAGTTTTTACTGAGTTTTGGGATCCAAATGAAGGGGTGCCTTTGAAATACTGTACTGTTGGAGTTGACGTCATCATGTGCGAGATGACATCAGCTCTGTCAGGGCTACCAGCCAGTTGGAATTGAGCTCAAGGAGCTCACGTTGTCATTTCTGGCAGGTCTGGCTGCAAATGCGAGTGGGAAATCTCACTCGCAATTACAGGGAAGTTTATTAACAGCAGCACTCATTTTAATGCATTAATGCAGGCCATTCCAAAACAGGGAATTTTTAACAGCAGGAATCCTTTTATGTTTGGATGCTCGTTTTGGATCCAGGTTAACAGCAGCACTCCTCTGATGTTTGGACACTTGTTTTGGATCCAGGTTTGGTGTGTGTGTGAAAATGCCCCCCATGTAATACACCTGATGGCTAGAGGTATTTCAGGCCCAAACCATGTATGTGTGTGTGTGAAAATGTACCCCATGTAATACACCTGGTGGCTAGAGGTATTTCAGTCTCAAACCCTGTAAAAGGAGCCTAAAGTCCCTAACCACCACCATTTCTCAGCTTTGTCCAGATTTGTTGTGCTATGAGTTGAGAAGAGCTATGGTGGGAAGTGAGAACAATATTTGTATTCCCCCATTATTGGCTTTGTTGTTTACCCAGGTTTTTTTGTGCTAAGAATTGAGAGCTATGGTGAGTGAGAAGTGAGAACTGAATTTGTATTCCCCCATATTGGCTTTGGACAGTTTTTTTGTGCTATGAGGTTGACAGGTTGAGCTAAATGATAGCCAATAAGAGTCAGTCTTCCTATTTTTTTTTAGGAAACTGCTGATTTGGCATAGCGGTTTGTTGCTCTGACTGTAGTGCATAGGGTCCTGGGTTCAAGACTTGGCAGTGAAATGCATGGGTTGTAACACAACATTTTATTCTAGCAACTTTTCCAAATTATACAAGCAATGGTTAAAATGTGTCCCTGGTAAGTCCCTACTCCCTAGCCACCACAACTTGTGAGCTTTGTCCAGTTTTTTTTGTTCTAAGAGTTGAGAGCTATGGTGAGAAATGAGAACTGAATTTGTATTTCCCCATTATTGGCTTTGTTTGTCCAGGTTTTTTGTGCTAAGAGGTTGAGAACTATGGTGAGAAGTGAAAACTGAATTCACTAAATGATAGCCATTTTCAGTCTTTCTATTTTTTAGGAAACTGCTAATTTGGCATAGTGGTATGTTGCTCTGACTTAGTGCACAGGGTCCTGGTTTCAAGACTTGCCAGTGACATGCATGGTGGTAACAGCCTTTCATTCTAGCAACTTTCCAAAATTATACAAGCAATGTTTAAAATGTGTCCCTGGTTTTTGACCTTTTACTCCCTGCCAAATAAGCTGAACTTGAAAATAAGTGTGAGAAGCTGTGCAAGGTGACTATGACTTCCACTGCTGTCATTCTATTTATAGTGTGGCTGTTAAAGTAAACTTTTATGATGGAAATGTTCTGAATTGGGCAGTTTTGTCATTATTGGTTCATGCATTTTGTTTCATTGCCTACAGTACAGCCTACTGGAAAAATGTTCAAACAATAAATAAATAAATTTAAAATGTGCTCTAACAAGTGTATTATACAAGTAATACAAGTTAATAAAGTCAGGAAGGTGTATACAAAGAAAAGAATACATATATGTTTCTTGTTTTGTATGCAAGGGGGCAATGATTTGAAAACAGCCCAAAGGTAATCTGTATTCACCATTGGCCAGATGCATTTTCTTTGGGTGTGGTGTGGGTTTCAATGCTATTTCAATGAATGAGAGTTTTAAGGGCAGAGAAGTTTTAATGCTAAATATATTTTCATTGAGACAGTATTGCTTTGTTTAGCAGATGTCAAAAGAAAATTGAAATAATCATTGTAGAAGTAAAGTGGTATGCACACATTAGTGTTTATGGTAAATGGGATGAAATCACCAGGTAATGGGACATTGTAATGACTGCAGGGGGTCAGTGATGCCATATTTTGGTTGTCTGTTCTTCAGTTTGCATTTGAAAGTTGATATCCCACAATTTCACTGGAGTGGGTGTAGATGTCATCAGCGTACAGATTTGTACCTATTTTTCACGGGCCTTGTCCGGATTTTTGATATTTCCAGGTTGAGAGGTATGATCCTGTAGTATTCGTATGGATTCCTCTGCCATTTCTGACACCTCATACAATACCACAACTCCTCTCTAGGAATCCTGTCATATGCTGCCTGTAAGTGCGCTACATCCGACCTTCTCTGTATGTCCCCATCAACACTATCAGAGCAAACATTGCATCTGTACTGCTCTATCCTGGCATTAAGCCATGCTGCTGATCAATAATCCTCACCTCCCTTCTTAGTCTAGCTTCCACCACTTTTACCATTACCTCATGCTGTGACTGATCAATGTCATCTCTCTGTAGTTACTACAGCTCTGCACACCACCCTTATTCTCATAAGCAGTACCCAAACACATTTCATCCACTCTTCATGCATCCTCTCATGTTCTAGATTACAGTAAATAATCTGGTTAAAATGTTCACTGCCATTTTTCCTAAACACATCCATGCTTCCACATGTATGTCATCTGGACCAATAGTCTTTCCATCCCTAAACCTCTTCATAGCTATCCTTACTTCCCCTTGATAATCTGTTGCACATCCTGATTTGCCATACCTGCATCATCCAACCTTCTCATGCTCTCATTCTCTTCATTCAACAGCCCATCAAAGTACTGTTTCCACCTGCTCAACACACTCTCCTTGTTAGTGAGTGCAGTTCCACCATTATCCTTTCTCAGGCTTATCTGCTGCACATCCTTTCTAGCTACATGCCTCTGTCAAGCAAATTGGTACAGGTCCTATTTTCCATCCTTGGCATCCAACCTTACCCTTCAGATGCCCCATCCTTAGCCTTTGCCACCACTCTCTTTGTCATGCACCCCATCTCCCTATACACCTGTCTACTTTCTGCATCTGTCTGACAATCCCACTTCTCCTTGGGCAACTTCTTTCAAAGTATACTCCCCTGTACTTCCTCATGCCACCACCAGGTCTCCTTGTCCTCCTTCCTCTGTGCAGATGCCATACCAAACCCTGTTCTACTCATCTCCCTTACTAGCTCTGATGTAGTTACCCAGATATTTGCTAACTCTTCACTGCCACCCACTGCCTGTCTTAACTCTTCCCTGAACTCAACCTCACAATCACCCTTTCTCCGTATCCACCATTTGATCCATGGTACCGCCCATACACTCCTCTCCCTCTTTATGATCACCAATGTCATCCCACACACCAACCTTCCATGTGGCCTAACTACAC
Source organism: Protopterus annectens (assembly GCF_019279795.1). Classification (NCBI taxonomy): domain Eukaryota; kingdom Metazoa; phylum Chordata; order Ceratodontiformes; family Protopteridae; genus Protopterus; species Protopterus annectens. The sequence goes on from NC_056729.1 coordinate 204,806,522, forward strand.
TTTCCCCTGTTCACCAATCTCCTTCAAACAGGCCCATCTGCATAGGAGATAATCCACCTGTGTGCATCTTCCACCACTCTCGTATGTCACCCTATGCCCCTTGGTCTTGTAATACCATGTAGTCACCACACCCATGTCCAACCTCTGTTGAAAACTCCACCACCATCTCATCTTCTGCATTCCTTTGCTTAACACAATACCTACACATCACTTCTGCATCGCCTCTGTCCCCTTGACCAACATGCTCATTGAAATCTGCTACATGCATCACCACTTCATCCAAACACACCAAAGTACATCTGTCTCATCCATCACACACACAATTAGCAGAGCATATGCACTAACAACTGTCAACATTACACTGTCAATTCCCAGCCTCCTGAACATCACTCTACCCGACACTCTTATCACCTTCATAAACACTCTTGGCATAATGTTCCTTCAGTTTAACCCCTACACCATTTCCCGTCCCATACACACCATGATAGAACTATTTGTACCCAACTCTGATAAACACAGCTGTGCACCCCTTCCATCGGGTCTCTGGCAAACACAATATAGCCACCTTTCCTCTGTCCAGCATATCAGCTAGCTCTGTCCCAATATCAGTCATACTCACAAAATTAACAGTTCCTACCCTCACTCCCACACACCTAGCCTTTCACCTCTCTGCCTGCCATATGAGCATCAGACATCCTCCAGGGTATGTCTGTGAATGCAAAGCCTACAGCACTATCAAATGACATATGTGTGTTACAGCAATATAAAGACAGTGTCACTAATTGTGGCCAATAGCCCAGCATGTATGTGTGTTGTCCTACAGATGTCCTGCCCTAACAGGTTTACATGACTGACTGAGCAGCAAGACTGTCATTACAGTGTGCCATACTGACATAGAACAGAAATGTATTGCATGTATTACCTGTGCATATGTATGTATGGGTAGGTGTACCTGGCTGCCTCATAACAACTGACATGGGATGCAAAACGTCAGGTGAATAAGCTGCACATGTTGTACATGTGTGTAACCCTAGTTTCTGTGCATCCAACAGAGTTACAACTATACAGCTACTGGCTGTGCCATTATCCTGAGATGGACATGGGTAGTATAATAAGCATGAGTATCACACTGAAATTGTAGAGGTGGCCAATTGTGTTCTGACCATGTGTCTATACCTACTAAAAACATATATATGACCACCAACATAGTTGTATGGCCTCAGCAAAACCTTACTTTTTACTTGTAAAACCTGTTTCCACAAAAGTAGAGAAAACCCCTTTGCTGGACCACAGCAATGCACAAAGCACATAATGTGATACTATATTGGCTGTACACAGCAAAGTAGAAGCAGGCACCAACTGGGCAGCATGTCAACCTTTGTCTGAATGAACATAATAGGCTGCAGGTGGATTACTGTAAGGCTAACTATGAGTACAGATTGAACACATCCACTAAGGGCAATCACAAGGCCATGGTAACATATATCTGCAGTCTCAGCAGCAGCAACCCAACCCACCCTGCAATGGTGGTCAGTCACAGCACATAGACACACACCATAGATACAGCCAACTTGCTGCAGACAGGTTTAGAGCAAACATCAGCACCCTGGATAACCATCAGTATAGGTGGATATGCACAGCACACACACACCCCTCCCCTCATCATCATGGATCACATGCAAACTGCCTAATCAAAGTTGACATATCAAGTCCCCTTGGGGCCTGATGAACACAGGAATTTTCTTCCAGCTCCATTACAAACTGTATGCAAGCAAAGCTTGAGCTCCATTGACATCCGATCTGCAAGGAACATGGCCGCTGTCATCCCTCTACACAAACGTGGATGATGAATGGTTGTTTATGCAATGTACTGGCCCTCATTGGGTGAAATATGACACATCAGAACCAGGAGTACAATGCATGTTCATACAGTGCTGCCAGGTACAGGGGTATGATGTGTTTGCAAGTGGTGGCTAATTATAGTTCATATGCATGTGCTGACTTTGTAAAGAATGTTGGGCAATGTCTGAGGTCCTGTGATGTGTTTCCCTGTGTATGTCATCTAGGTGCCATGCAGCAACAAACACCTTACACCAATGTGTTGACAGCAGCCATCACAGAAACTGTAATTGTTTCTGGATGTAGCCGGCAAAATCTGCAGGAACAGACTGCCCAGTCGAAATGGGATCATCCACAGAGTGAATGTGCTGGGCCACCATGGATGCACATAGGTTCATAGGTTCATAGGTTCATACTAGGCTATCTGCCCTAGGGCAGTTATAAGCCTAGCCAGAGTGTGTTTGGCTTTCGCCACCCCTTGAAATGAGTATACTGTGCCCATTTTAAAGTTTAGTTTACTGTACCTCTGTCTAGCAGTGACACAGAAGTGACCCCCGGGGTAAACCTATGATCTCCCATCCACTCGTCAAGATTTCTCTTGAAGAGAGTCAGTGAGGGGCTCTGCCTAACATGGACTAGGATTTTATTCCAGAGTGACGGGAGCCTCTGGGTTATGAATCTGTCCCTCCAGCATGTCTTATTTATTTCTGTGCTGAGGTTCAAATCTCTCACTCTCGTAGCTCTGGTGGATTTGGATTTTCTGAGGTGGAGCATGCCCATTAATTCCGGGTTGGACATGGCCTTCTACGTCAGGCATAGATTGCCTCTGAGTAGGCGGTATGCTACTGAGTAGAGCTGGAGTTTCTTTAGCCAGGCAGCATATGGCATATGTTTGAGTCCCTTGATCCTCTTGGTGAGGTACTTTTGGGGTCTTTCCAATTGCTGCAGATGTTGGGTAAGGTACATCCCAAATGGGGCATTGTACTCAATTATGGGCCTGATGAGGGAAAAGTAAAGGGGCACCATGACTTCTTCCAATCTAGATGTGAATCCCTTCATGATAAGGTGGGCAATATAGAAGGTCTTTCTAACCACTTTGGCAATGTGAGTGTCAAACGAGAGGTTACTGCCAACTTGGGTCCCTAGGTCCCTAATTACTTCTTCTGTACTTAATGGATTACCACCTATGTGGTATTTTGTGGGCACTTTGTTTTTCCCAAAGGGTATGACTATACACTTTTTGGCATTTAGTTTAAGGCCATGGCTCTCGCACCAGTTTTCCATTTCTATGAGACCCTTTTGAAGGATGCTTGTGTCCACTTGAGAATCAATTATGGCGCCCAGTTTGCAGTCATCTGCCAACTTGGTCAGCCACAATACTCCCATGTTAGCCTGTACCTCAGAAAAATAAATACCAAACAAGAGAGGTCCTAGAACCAAGCCCTGTGGGATGCCACTTGTGACTGGTTAAGAGTCTGACATGGCTCCAGCAGTTCTGACCTTGTGGGTTCTGTCCTTGAGCCAGTTTGCAACCCATCTTATGACATAGGGGTTTATATTTAAGCTGGAGAGCTTGTCTATGATGCCCGAGTGGGGTATTGTGTCGAAGGCTTTTGCAAGGTCAAGGTAGGCTGTGTGAATTACCTTACCTTCATCAATGGCCTTGGTGACTGTTTCAAAAAAGTCGACCAGGTTCAAGAGGCAGGATCTGCCCTTATCAAAAGCCGAATTGGGTAGGATCCAGTGTCTGTAGGTCCCCAATGTCTTTGTTTATGAGTTCCATAATGATCCTCTCCATAGTTTTGCAGACCAGGCTCGTCAAGCTTATGGGGCAGTAGTTTCCAGGGTCCGTAGAAGCACCTCCTTTGTGGAGTGGGACCACCGTTGCTGTACGCCATTCTTTGGGTACATATCCTGTAGTAAGGCTGAGATTAAACACCTGCCTTCTGTGTGGGTTTAGCTCTTGTTGGAGTTCATGTAGCACGCAACCCGGGACACCGTCTGGTCCCATTGATGCTGTGTTTTTAGCTTTGGAGAGGGCGGCTCTCACCTGGGCATCTGAGATGTCAGGGAGGCAACACTCTGCTGGGATAGATATTTGTCCCTTTGGGGGGGAGGGGGGAGAAAAATTTGCACTGAACCTGTCTGCTAGTATGTTGGCAATGTCTGTGGGTTCAGTGTATTTTTTGTCATTTTGGACTAAGTCTGAGCATATCTGGGAGTTTCCACTCAGGTTTCTAACATAACTAAAGAAAGTCTTGTGATTATCTTTAGTGTCTTGTGCATTTTTTCTCTCAAAGTTGGCCTTGGATAATTTTATGAGTGATCGTAGTTTTTTGTTAGTACTGATCAGAGATGCCTCCCCTTTTAGGGATTTTGCTCTATCATATAGTAGCTTCCTCCTTCTGTTGTATAGCTTATTAATGGCTGGGGTCCACCAGACAGGATGCCTGCCTTTGGGAGAATGGGTCTTGGTTTTATTTGGGATTGCATGATCCATGCATTCCTGTAGGTGTCCATAAAATGTGTTTATAAAGGATTCAGCAGAGTGGGCTGTGGTTTCCACATATAATCAGGTCAGGCATAGAGAAACTGACCTGATACATCATGCTCATCAAAAGGTTGCTGCTGTAGTGAGGGACTGCACTGCTACCGGTGGGGGGGCCAGCTGCAAAAGCCCCACTTACAGCAACAGAGGAGCTCCTTGCCAACCTTGGGGTAGCCCCCACACAAACTCAAACATGGGAAACAGCAGCTGTGTAGGTGGGTGGCACCCAAGCAACAGGACAGGAGCATCCAGGTAAGGCCAAAGTGCACATTAATGTAATGAGGTAGCATTTAAACTGTCTTCTACAGAGTCTCTAGATGCATATGTCAGTGCAAAATGGATTAGTGGGTGGGGTGTTGTGATGAACACAAGTGCACATCTATGGTGGAGGACAGCAAATTGTGTGATAACATAGTGTGTACTGTACCTGTGCAAAAACATAACGTTCGTCTCATACCAAATGCCTAATGTGAATCTGCTGACAATACCTCTCCCTCACAACTAGCTAGGTCCCTCTGGTCTGCACATGGGACAGCAACCTGAACCCAGTAAGTATGTGGGTCCCTGTTGTGGCTCACCAGTACCTCAGGCATGCTAAAGTTAATACATGTGACCATGCAGACAACTGTTACACTCAGTCATTTGGCAATATATGCATGTTCACCTGTAGTGGTGTTTACTGCACTGCATCATAGTGGTCATGACAGGGGCCTATTTGCAGGAGATGTCACATATTTGTAGCATACCTCACAACCTGTCATTGCAGGACATCTGGACACAGACCGACAAAATGGGGAGCCAAAGGCCCAAAACTAGGGTCATATTGTAGAAATTAGTTTTATACAGTGCATGTGAATGGTGTACACACCTGCTAGAATGTCAAATATGTGTGATATATAAAAATGAGTGCACAACAGACAACTTCAGAATACTGCCAACCTTTCATGTGACCTATAACCTGTACAATTCAATTGTAAAGACAACAAAATTTGTTAGGGGAAGAATAATGACACATATCAATAGTACAACAACCTAGATGCATATGTGTGTGCACAGGCTGAAGCTAGTACTGTGTTGAGGCAGCTTTAGATATAAATACAGCAGTACATCTTATTGGGTACACAACAGCCATCAATTACAGAGACTCTTTGATTAACAGAAACTAATGGTTAGCTGTCCTACCAGGATTATCCCAACATATACCCAGTTACCTGCTACAGCTGTTAAGAGACCACATGTTTGGGATGTCTTAGCCTGGAGAAGGGTACCCAGACATTTCCACAGCATTGCACATACCATGGAACACAGTGCAGACAGTCATCAAAAAGTGGTGAAATATGGGGCTATAGTGACATTGTGAAGGAGTGGACATCCCACCAATGTCTATGAGAATACAAGACCAAAACTGGCCAGGGAGGCTGCCAGGAGCCCTACAGCAACAGTGAAGGACTAGCAGGAATCTTCAGCAAGTACTGGGTGTGTACTACATGTCACAATAGCCTTCCACGATCTCCATGTGTCCTGTCTATAGGGTAAGATTGAAAAACTGGCAGAAGTTCCTCACATCAAACAATATCCAGGCCTGCTGAAAGTCTGAAAAAAATACATCAGGTCTCCAAAAAGCAAGTGGGAAAAGATGTTATGGTAATATGGGACTACAGTTGTAATCAGTGGCCACAAATCTGACAGGTGTGTTTGTCACAATATCACCACTGCACATCACCACAACACCATCCCCAAGGTGAAGCATAGTGATGGCAGTGTGTTGCTTTGGGGCTGCTGTTCAGAAGCTGCAACTGGGGCTGTAGCCAAGTTAGAAAGGATTATGAACAGTTCCAAACATTGGTCCCTTGTGGCTCCAAAATGTTCTGGTGTCTGCCGCATAGCTATGGATGGGGAGGAATTCCTCCTTTCCACACAACAATGGCCCAAACCATGCATCCATATCAACAAAGGGATGGCTTCACCAGAACACATGCAACATTCTGCACTGGCTCAGTCAGAGTCCACACCTACGTCCAATAGGATATATGCAAGGTGACCTGAAGAGGGCAGTGCATAGTTGATGCCATTGCAATCTGACATAGTTGGAGATCTTTTGCAAGGGAGAATGTGCAAACATTGGCAAGTCAAGATGTGCCATGCTGATAGACACCTTCCCAAGAGGACTGCATGCTGTGATTAAATCAGAAGTTGCTTTAACAGAGTATTACTTTAAGGGTGTGCACACACATGCAACCAGCCTATTGTACCTACTTCATTTACCAGCTTTTACCTGTAACTGATGTGTATGTTCTTCTTTTGGATTGCACAGGTCATATGTCATATGAAATTATGGTAATGTTATGACCTGATTTCTGAGGTCTCATGTGATATATCACAAAAACCTGGCATGTTAACAGGTGTGTGTACACTTACTATATCCACTGTAAGCTTGGGAAGTTGTTTGAGTATCTGGCTTTGTTTTTAAATACATGTGCTGGAGGTTATGCAGTCTGCATCTCCAATTAGAACACTACTTAGTGGCACCAATCCACAGGCCAACACAATAATATATCAGGCAAACACAGGAGTTATGAGGATCAGACCAAACATGAGCCACATGTGAAGACATTCAGCAAAACCCTGTACATTTGGGGGATATGTTCTGTAGGAGTTGCCACAGTGCTATACAGGTGAATGACAATAATTTACATGGGTGCAGTATGTGTAAGGTGAAGGGCCATCACCTACAAATATCACTCACATATTCCAGAGGTGTATATTAGTAGTAACAGTAATCTGAAAGGGCTGCACTGCATGATGCTGAGGGTCCATCCAGAGTGTGTATGTTATTGTCTGACTGTGTGTCATGAATGCCCCCAATCGGCTAATGTAAGGTCTGTGTAATGCCTTTGAGGCACGTCACCTGTCAGTGTGTGTGCCTGTGTGTGCTTGTGTGTGTGTGTGTGTGTGTGTGTGTGTGTGTGTGTGTGTGTGTGTGTGTGTGTCTATGTGTGTGTGTGTATGTGTGTCTGTGTGTGTGTGTGTGTGTGTGTGTGTGTGTGTGTGTGTGTGTGTGTGTGTGTGTGTGTGTGTTTGTGTGTGTGTGTATACCAGTAAACATTATTTTGCCAGTAGTGATTTACATATGTTGTTTTTCCCTCACAGGTGGAGATGGTGGCTGCAGTCCCTCACTCTCACCCACACATACCTCATCACCAGTGGCCACAGATAATGGACAACTGGTGGGTGGTGGCATGGAACAGGATATTGTGGTGACTAAGGCAAGTGAGGGTGCAGGCACTAGCCCTAGCCAGAGTGCTAGCGAGGTCTCACACAGGCTGATGGGCAGGGATGCACGAAGGGAGATTGCAGCCTGTCATGCCCCTGTTACAATTGCCATGGCAGCAGTCACCAGACACATGTTTCAGGCTGTCATGGGGCAGAGGCATTTAATGAATGTAATACCAGACATATACACAGGGTCATGGATGAGCAAGTCCCTGGTGTCCGTGGCAATATGAACTCACTGTAGCCATCTGTGAGAGTATTGACATAATGGATAGATGGTGGGAGGAGACCTTGGCACTCTTAAACTGTGGAATATCTGTGCCTGAGCATTTTGTGGACACTGGTCATCATCCATGTGGCTGTAGGGCAGCACCATGATAAGCTGAGGGTCTGCATGGCCATGCAACATCACATTCCCATGCTGGCAGTACCACCAGCACTACTGAAGGTAGTGTGCTGTCCATGCCATGACACAGCAGGCCATTGGCACATGATCCAGGCTGGTCCCAACAGGGACATGGATACAGCAGGCAACAGTAACCAGCGGGGAGTAGTACTGCATCTGGACTTGGCCCTGGTGGTGCCAGTGATACCCTCAGCAAGCCCAGTTCTCAGGTCCATGGCCAGAGATGGTGAACTTTACACCCTGCCCTGTACAGCCCACAGCTGTCCAAAATATTCCTATGTAGGGTGCCCACATGGTGTGGCCATGTGCATACAAACACACACATCACCAGCACAAAAGTCATCTACTCACACACACACACACACACACACACACACACACACACACACACACACACACACACACACACACCACCCCTGCACTGACCATTTACTGAACACCCCCACAAACACACACACACATGATGTCAACCGTGTGGCCCAGCCTAGACTTCTGGCAAACCCACACAACACCTTGTGCATATGATGATACCTGTGCCACATCCATGCCACCCATACCATCAATGCAGGGACATGATTATATGTGTCTGATACATAGGGTGACTTCAGTAAAGTGTAGCAATTTAATGTTGTGTAAGGTGCTGTCATTTGGCATTTGTAATGGGTAATCCAAAAAAATCAGGATTCAAGGATTACGAACCAAGTGCTGAAAAGTAGTTTGTTTTATTTTTAAAAGCTCCACCAAACAAGCGTTAAAAACACCAAGCACATCCAGTATGTCATATGTCAAGCGCTTTCACCCAGGCACTCCCAGGCTTTTTCAAGACAATTATTACATAGTTTGGTGGGTTCTTTTATACTGCCCTTACCAAACCAATAAATTCAATCAACATCCAATTATTCAATTATTAATTTCACAATTAAAAAGTGTAGTTCCACTTGTAACCTTGCCATATAACTGGTGATATTTCGTTTTACAACAGAATTCATATATGCAACTCTAAAATCTACTCTACACATAAAATGTCAGACCATACTACTATATTTGGGACTGAGAAAGACTTCAATTTTAACAGATGGACTAACAAAAACTTTTCTTTTGGACAAGGTATGGTACAAACCTGTGACAATGAAATCGATAATTTAGAATTAAAACTTAAAGACTTTAATAATAGGTTGTACTCTTACAAAGCAACCAAACTTGAAATTGACTATTTATCTGAATGTGTAAAAGTAAAAAGAGTCCCTAAGGGGCTACGTATTGTAAAATTTCCTAACAATGCTATGCCTGGCACAGAACTGTTTAAAGAACTAACAGCCTTGTTCAATAGGACGGGGCTGGAAATGTTAGAACTAATGATTAAAGATTATGAAGCCAAGACTTCAGCATTGTTAGTTGAAGCAAATACCCTGAACAATTGTATTGTTAAGGATGTTAGGTTTAACAGTATAAAAAAGGACTATGAAAACACATTCAATGAAATAGACAATCACTGCCTTAGAATTGTGAACAGGAAAATAAAGAAGTTAGAACGAGATTTACAGGACTATAATAATGGGCAGGCATATAAAGTTTATGCTAAAAACAGATGGTCACGAGACCAAAATTTTGATAACAACAATATGAGTGAGGAACAGGACAATGTGTTTAATGAAGGCTTTGACGACCAGGGCCCAAGGCGAAGTGAAAGATTGGTGCAGAAACTTAATCAACAACTTAATCAACCCAACCTAGGGCAGCAGGATTTTCACTATGGCCAGGGGAGGCAGGGGAACAGACAGGTGAACACCCATGCCAAGAGATGGAACCCCCCAAGGAGATAAGAATTGATTGTACACATGATTTTGTTATTGGAGGTGAAGAGACACGTGGCCTATGTTGCAACATTGCTAAAAGGGGTAATTTCTCTATATACAACTACACAGAAATTGAAGTAAATGACTTACATTTTGATGTGTTTACTAAAGGGCTGCATTTTGTTCCAAACAATTCCATCAATATACCTAGGACTATTCTAGATTTAAAGCTTTTTACAAGGCAATTGAATATAGTTGTGAACCTGAAAGGACATGGAGCAGATAGAAGCACTTTATATAGGAAGAGCACATGGAACCCACCTTTGCACCCGGTCCTTAAAACATTTGAGGAAATGGTGGAAGTAGAAATCAGGAATTTGTATATTAAGGAAGTTGCAGGAAGTAATAGTAATTTTTCGGATGCATCTTACAAATTGATTAAGAAATTAAACAATGAAGGAATCAGGGTAATGAAAACTGACAAAGGGGGGGGGTGTAGTTTTCATGTATCAGCAGGACTACGAAGCCTCTTTGCATACTCTCTTGCATGATGTGGAACAATATAACCAAGTGTCAATAAATGAGCGTAATGTTGCGTATGCCAAAATTAAATACATGTTGGAGGACAACTTGTACCAAGGTGCAATAAATGAGCAATTATATAACTATTTGTTGGTGCACAAGCCATTAACCCCCATCATTTTTGGTATCCCCAAAGTACATAAAGGGCTACAACCTCTACAATTTAGACCTATTGTAGCAGGAGCTAAGGGGATTACCGAACCATTGGGGAAGTTTATAGATACAACATTGAAAAAGTTTACAACATCTTTAAAATTCCTATGTAAGGACTCCTGGGAATTTTTAAGAAACATTAAAAAGGAATTCTATGAAGAGACCAAGTATATGGTCACAGTGGATGTAGTGGAATTATTTCCAAGCATTCCACATGACATTGGCTTAACATGGTTTAATGAAATGTTGGCTAAGCATTCAGCACTGGGAGGCAAAACCATAGCATTACTTGTTGAATTTATGGAGGTCATTCTTAATAACATTTTTATTTATTTTTGTGGGTAATTATTCCGGCAAAAAAGAGGGGTGGCAATGGGCACCCCTTGTGCCTCTGCTTATGCCAACATTGTGCTAAGTTACTGGGAGTCAAAATATATATTTAACACACAGTGGGTTGAACACCTGGTACATTACCAACGTTATTTGGATGACATCTGTATATTTTGGAAGGGCAGCATGGAGGAACTGGAGCAATTTATTAGGCACATTAATGGTAGTACAGATTTTTTGAAATTTACGTACAACATTAGTACAGATAGTTTGCAATATCTTGATGTGAATTTACGCAAGAGCATTGAAAAAGAATGTTTTATGTCTTGTGTATATAGAAAGGACAGTTACTCAAACATGTTTCTACATTACAATAGCAACCACCCTTTATTTCAAAGGAAGGGGATCATTAAAGGGCAACTGATTAGAGCGGCCAGAATGTGCAGTGAAGAGAGTTTGTTTAAAGATGAAAGTTTATTTTTGAAATCATTGTTTGAAGAAAGGGGGTACCCTGCACAACTAATAGACTCAGTAATTTCAGAGGTCACTAGCCAGAGGTTGGACAAATATTTCCCTTTACTGGGAGAAGAACGTAGGTATGAACACAGAAGAGTAGATAACAAATTAAAAGAACAGGGGTGTGTGTTTGTTCATACAAATAGTAATGAAAGTCTATCAGCAGAAAGAGTGGTTGGCAAATATTGGCCAATAGTTACTATGAATGAGGATTTCAAGCAAATGCTTGGTAGTAAACCTCAATTTATTAGAAGAAGAAACAGGAATTTGAAAGAATTGCTTGAGACTAACAATGTGATGGGAGAACACAGTGGGTACCGAAGGTCTGGCACATTTAAATGCAATACTTGTAAGCAGTGCCCCTATATTATCAACAAAAAAAGGTTTTTATTTAAATTCTAGAAGGATTTACATAAAATCACCTGGTTATTTTAATTGCAAAACCAAGGGGGTGGTCTACCTTGGTTTGTGTCAGTATTGCCATTGTTTTTACATAGGCAAAACGGAGAGGATGCTGGCAAAAAGAATACACTAACATCTCTATGAAATTAGTAAAGGGAAAGAGACAAATGCATTCTTTAAACATTCATTGACTTGTGACCAAATGGAACTGAGGTTTATAGTTTTAGAACAGGTTGATATTAACCCTAGAGGAGGAGATTGGGAAACCTCCTTAGAGTATAAAGAACTGCTCTGGCAGCTGAAATTAGATGCTGCAAAACACCCTGGCCTTAATGGGGCTATTAGTATAGTTAGCTTACTCAAACTTAGAAGAGCAAAATTGTAATAGAAAGGCATATAAACATTATGTGAGATATGTACTAGCTCAGGTTATTCACAATATTTGACAGTATTTAGTAAGGTGTGTGTAAAGTCTTATTGTGTTAGAGAACAAGCATATGATTTTTTGTAAAGGATTGTTGATTAATATTTATAAGACATAGGATGATATAAGCAATTATGTACCAACCACAATGTTTTAGTTTTTTGAGTAGTTATTTTTTGTAATCACAAAGTAGAAAATACTCAGAAATTTAGAATAGTTGGAGTAGTATTGACAGTTTTTGTAGGTTTTGTAGTTTATATATATTTTTAACAGTCACTATTTTTAATAATAAATGACATTTTATGTGTAGAGTAGATTTTAGAGTTGCATATATGAATTCTGTTGTAAAACGAAATATCACCAGTTATATGGCAAGGTTACAAGTGGAACTACACTTTTTAATTGTGAAATTAATAATTGAATAATTGGATGTTGATTGAATTTACTAGTTTGGTAAGGGCAGTATAAAAGAACCCACCAAACTATGTAATAATTGTCTTGAAAAAGCCTGGGAGTGCCTGGGTGAAAGCGCTTGACATATGACATACTGGATGTGCTTGGTGTTTTTAACGCTTTTTTGGTGGAGCTTTTAAAAATAAAACAAACTACTTTTCAGCACTTGGTTCGTAATCCTTGAATCCTGATTTTTTTGGATTACCAGTTGGTGTTTTTGGCGAGGTTCTTCGTATTTGTAATGGGTAAACATCAGAGTGTGTGTGTACCTTTTCAGCCATGATGCATTATTGGTGTCAGTAACACTAAGCGAATGTGCTCTCACATGCTGTATTCTGTTTGTGTTCCAGGTGCCTGTGTGTAAGCAGGATGTGGCCCTGCAGACATCACCAGCAAGGGGAATGGCAGTGTGGGGAGTGATAGCCAAGAATTAGATGGGCAGCCTGTTTTGTTATCTATTCTATACTGTTACATAGTTATTGCACATGGCACAATGCTTATAGGGCTGCAGAGTGTCTACAAGCCCCTCTACATGGATGACAACTGTGGGCCTTGTAATGTGGACACTGGGATATGTAGCAAAACCCACCAACCCAATGGTATGGTTCTCACACAAACACAACAACCCTTCCAGCAGACAGGATACTGTTCAAAGACAAACACTTCCCAGACTGAGATTAGATCCCCTAATTATCTATTTATTGCTTCTACACTGTTACACATTTATCGCACATGCTTCAGAGCTTATAGGGTAAAGTTTGTCCAAAGGTACTTCTAAGGTGAGGAACATCACCATCCCTTGTAAAGTACAGCAATGGGAGATGTACTGGGGTTACAGAGGCCACAAAATACTTTAAACTACACATATGCACATTTGCCAGAACTGGGATTAGAACTCCTACCTATTTATTTGTGCTATAGCATTACGCTATCACATGCACCAGAGAGCCTATGGGGCTGAGGTCTGGTGAAAGGCACTTCTAAGGTGACTGATATATGCAGGACTGCTAAATAGGGAAAGGGGAAGTAAACTGGGTTTGAATGGACCCAAAAGTTTTTACTTGTAAACACACACACACACTTCTACATTTGTCAGGTCTAAGATTTGAACTCCTATATATCTAGTTATTTGTACTATTGTATTACACAGCTATCACATGTGCCACAGAGCTTATAGAGTTGACACCTGATGAAAGGGACTGCTATGGTGACAGACATCTTCAGGACTGCTAAAGTAGGGCAATGGGAAGTGGACTAGGTAGGGAAGGCCTGTTCATTCCTAGATCCTACTGACATTTCTCTAAGTGTATGAGCATGCATAGTGTGACCTTCTATAGGACATGTGGGACTCCATTCCAGGGATTGTTGTACTCCAGTCCAGTTTGTTTTGTGCTACAGCCATACCTCTTAACATGTTGCTGCAGGATATGTGGAGATAGCCTATCAAAAAGGGGAGACAATGGGCCATACTGTGATTGTGACTATTTCTCTCAGTAACGTATGGGTTGCTAGGGTTACAGGGCTTGTTTTAGCAGACATCTGACATATATACCATTTGACACTGTCATGTATTGTTTCAGTACCTTGGGACATACCTCCTCAGATCATCACAGTGATTTACCATAGGAATACAGGCTAGATGATGCACACACCAGGTTTATGGGCCAACTTCTACACATTCTTACACAATCCAGCCTGTTGAGAGGTGTGCCTACATGCCACTGACTGCTGGTGCTGGGGAAATGGTCCACCACCTTGGTGATATATTACAATGGTTGAATCTCTGTGCAGTTCTGTTCTGACCTGGTCTGATTTCCAGTCCATGGTCGAGTAATATAAGTCAGACAGGATCAGGGTGACAGGCAGACTCCAGATAGATTTGTAGGGGATAAGATATGTGGGGTGTGTGTGTCATGGGTCAGATATGTTTGGCTATAGCTACCAGTACTTTGCATAGGGGTCTTCTCAACAGTTGACTGCACTTGGAGGGTCTTGTGTGGTCAGTCAGTTTGACCAGCATGGAGGTGTGCATTTGTCTCACATATATGTATGGCCCACCTCATTTTGCTTGAATGGCCAAATTTTGGTGTCAGGATGTTGCATAGGATGAGTGATCAGGGAAGGGTGAGTTACTCCCCATGGCTGGGGGCCAGGGTTCTGTGGGTGCAGACATGTCACTATCTTCCAAGGTTAGGACTGCCTGCAATGAGTGCTTTCTCATGTTTAGACAACTAGCCCTGCCTGTCAGCTGTACAGAGTATCGCATAATGTCCACTTCTATGACTCATATATCTTGTTGGATACCCAACCAAGTGTGGTTTTCAAGGGAAAATGTTTTGCAAGTCACTAAGGGTTGAAGTCAGATATTACTGACAGTTGACATTGCAGTTTCAGACTTCGTACCCATCAGACATTCCATGCTACTACCATCATTCCATCAACTTTAGAACATTATTAGAGCAGTATTTTAAAAGTGCTCTTCTCTTTGGACCTTTTTCACCCCATTATTCATAACTTTGTCCAGATTTCTGGCTCTCTGACACTGGCAGGTTTTCTCCTAGCAGTTAGCAGCATGGCCTTTTTTGCATTTTGTAGACTGCATTATGTTGGCATTATGGACCCCATGACACTCCCTAACAGGGCACTGTGGGTGAGGCATGGGCATTTGCCACAGGCCTGTAGGACAGGTGTGACAGATGCAAGCCATCTGTAACAAGGCAGTGCATTCTGATGATCATATGTTCCCAGGCTGCCAGCAGTGGACAACCTGGGATGGTAACAGTAAGTTGACTGTGGGCATTACTGACAATTGCTTTCTGTTTCTGTTGAGCCATTACTCAAGTTGATGGCTGGGTGCTGCTTAAGTCTAGGGACATGTTACTGCATTTCTATGTCACTATGGGGGGGGGGGGTAAAACATCTGTTCACAATACACATTTGTAGAGATTGTGCTGATATTTGCTTAACATTCTGGTCCCATTTAGCATAGTGGTGTGCCCTATCTTTGAGACTACAAGCATAACAGTATCAACCACAGGTCAGATTGTTCTGGCATAAACATTTGTAGTTTCAGACTTCTTACCTTTCAAAGCCATACTGCCACTGCCAGACCTGATGTGATATCACTGTGTAAAAGTCTGTAGGTAGGGATTTCATGGATGTTGCCATGCGGGGGCCTTTGCTAGACATTTCTGTATGGTCTTCTACAGCTGATCTGTTGGGTGAGGCTGGGGGTGGATATGGGACCCCCACTTTGATATCCATGAATGTGAACTATGACCCCCCCCCCCAGTTATTTGGCTCACCACATATACTGCAGTGGTATTTGTCAACTAGGGTGGTACTGCATGGTGTGGGTAGGCCAGTACTGGGAATACACTTCCTGCTGTCCCACAGAGCTGTCAGTTGTCTGCTGCTATCCCAGTAAGCCACCCCATTCCCTTGCATGCTCAAATCAATACCATAGTTATGCTATCAAAACATTCCACTCCATTCATTTATTTTTTTAAGGAGACTGACTTACCTTGTGCCTGAGGCTGCTGTGAGGATGGTGCTTGAGGGCTTACTATGTCAGATGCATGCCGTACTCTGCCTATACATAGGTTCATAGGTTCATAGGTGTGTACTGTAATAATGGCCCTGGAGCTTTTACAAGCCTAGCTCATAGGATTACCCTGGCACCCAACCTTAGTTCCTAGTGTCTCTGTTGAGTAGAACCACTGGTAAGGTATAGGTGGTGTGATGTTTGGCATCCATTTTACTGTGTGTTCACGAGTCAGAGAGAGAGAGAGAGATCAGTCCCTCCGTCTCTACAGTGTCAGTGTATGTGCTATGCATTGCCTTTTTGCCAAGGAAAGGACATACTGGGCAAGCCTCCATCTGCCTACAGGAGCAGGCTCAGGATGTTCCTCCTCCAAGTCCCTCTGTGCCTGTGGAGACCTTGGCAATGGTGGGGGGTGTGTGGCCATTCATCATTTTCTTCCTGCTGCAGCTGTTTCCACAGGATCCTATTGTGTAGCATGACACATACTGTGAACATGTGTGCACATGTGGCTGGAGAGTACCGCAAGGTGCCACCAGATATGTCAATGCAGCAGATACATGACTTGAGCATCCCAAACACACGCTCTGTAATGATCCTGGTTTGTGCGTGTTCCTCATTATGGCATTCTTGTGTGGGTGTGTGTGCATTTCCGATGGGTGTCATCATCCACGGCTCCAGTGTATAGCCAGCATCCCCCACCAGATGGCCATATAGGATGTCCCCACTGGCAAACGCCTGGTACATCTGTGATGAATGCCAGATGTGGGAGTTGTGATAGCTTCCAGGGCTGTCAGCACACACATTCATGATAATGCCCTGGGCATCACACACAACCTGGCAGTTGATGGAGTAGAATCCCTTGCACTTTAGGTAGACCCTACCCTGGTCACCGGGTGGTGCTTTGATGTGGCTGTTCGTGCAGTCTATGGCATCCAGTACCTCCGGGTATTCTGCTACATGGTGGAAGATATGCATATTGCTGGTCCTCTCCTCACAGGTGCTGGGGAAGTAAATGTGCTCAGTGGTGTGTGGTTGCATGCCATCCAGAAAGTGGTGGCGTATCCTGGACACAGATGCCTGTGAGACCCCCCCCCCCCATGATATCCCGAGTTTGTCTTTGGAAAGTACCTGTAGCTAGTATTCTTAAGGCTACACATACCTTGGTATCCACTGGAATGGGTTACCCTTTGTTGGTTCTGGGTCTGAGGCGAGGCTGGCACAGCTCAACAAGTTGCTGATGTATGTCCATGTCCACCCTGTAGTGCTCTACTATCTCCAGATCATGTAGCCTCTGGTAGGTTACTCTGGGTGTGAACACTCTTCTCCTCCTCCTCGGTCTGATTTGGTTGTCAGCATTATCCTCCTTGCCACCCTCAGTCTCTAGCACATACTAATAGATCAGAGAAACAGCAGCCCCTAACATGTTTTGTTAGATTTGTCAGTTTAGAATTCCCCCAAATGTGTACACCAGTGGTGTAGAGCATGTGGGAAAAGCCAGACTGAAAGGTGTTTGCATAGTTTATATTACTGTGCTGGGCTGCTGCCTGTATAATTGTCTGATTCTGATACATTCCACCTGCCATCTATGGTAGTTCCCCTTGATTGCCTTCCTTCTGCTGTTTCCCCTTCCCATTTCCTCCCCGTTTAAGCCCTGATGTGTGCCACACATTCCCAGTGCTCAAATGTAAATAGTTCTGCTATTCCGTGTTTTTTTTTTTTATTTTTATTTTTTTATATTTTTATTGTTTTAGGCCCAGTGTGCTCTGCACACACCTGTTTAGCTAAAGTAAACACTTTTAAGCAGAACTGGCCCTCCCTGGACGCGAACAGGGTCTGCATTTCATGGAATAAGAAAATACAGCCTCACACACACCCCCTTCTTTAGCTGTGCTTCGTAAGGGCAAACATGGGTCACTGAGCTCCAATGTGCTTACACCAAGCATAACACACCTCCTTTTCTTGTTAGCTGCTCCTCCTGTCTCCATGTTGGTGTTAAAGCACCTACACAGTTAGATGCATACTGACACTTAGAAGAAATTTGTGATTCAGTATAATTCCGCTCATTTGCATACACCACTACCTTACTCCTTAGTTACCACACTTAGGCTGGACCTTTCCCCTAGGCAACCACTATTCCCTGGTATTGTTTTCATTCTGCATGCCATTGACTATAATAGTAAAATGCAAATTTCTGTAAAAATTGATTTTCCCCTTTCTTTTGTTATTTACCTGCTGCTGCCCTATGCTTAAATGGATGAGATCGGCCAAAAAAAAAAAAGTTTTATTTTAGAAAATTAAAACTATTTTTTCATGCCAATGGCCATATATTTGGGCATTGGCATGCCTACTAAATATAATACATGCTTTCTTTCAAGCTGTCATGCCTCTGTTCTCTCATTTGCAAAAATGCATTCAGCTAGTAACTGAATATATTTCTGCAGGTTACACTATTCCTGCACTGACACCTGCCTGCCTGCTTGCTGAATCACTAGTTCACCTCATTTGCATGGCTTTCACAGTTGCTGTTCTGAACTGCTTGTAAGTTTCTTGGAGGCCAGTGCTTGCTTGGGCTAAAGGGAAGTCTCTGTGTTCACCAGTGGCAGTGGTTAACACTGAGCAGCCTGCCTGTCCCTGTAGGAGTGGTTACTGCCTAGAAGCTGTAGTTTTATTGGCCATTTTGGGTCAATTCCAAACTCCTTGATCTCTCTCTCTCTCTTAAAACCCTGCAACTCTCTTTTTGCATGGTCTTGCGCACAGAGCAGCGTTGGGCAGCGCTGCTTAAACAGGTTTAAACTATTCCCGGCTCCACAAAGTCTGCTCTTCACTTTTTCCCTTAGAACTGCTCTAAATCTCAAAATAAACACTCTACTTTCATTCTAAAGCCCTGCACTTGCTCGTATAAGTAATCTCATAGGTAAACACTAATAAACTTAAGCACTACATCCTCTTATATTCCTTTTAAGTACTTGCTCCCTATTGGTTCTTTCTGATCAGTCAACAAGTAGTTCCCTATATTATTCAGGCATGTCCAAAGTTCAGTTTCAGGTTTACTCTCCAGTCCAGCTGGTGAATCTGGGAATCTTGAGACAATGTTACAACTGCCTTATGTATACAGACCACCCTCTCATCCTCCCAACAAGCTCAAATATATGTGAGAGATGCAACTATATAGCCAAACTGGAGGCTAAGCTCTCTCAACCCAGTACTGGCACAGCCTGTCAGGAGGAGAAGATAACCACACACACCACAAATCCCGTCTCACATAGACCTATCGCACCAGCAAACCAAACACATAAACACACAAAAACATACTTGGAGGCTCTAAATAAAAATCTGCCTAAGCAGCAGAGACCTCCAAAGCAGACATCCAAGCAACCCCTACCACAAAACAATACCCACATAGCACATAGCTTACAAGGTCAGTGTGCCACACAGTCACAGCCCTTAAGGCTAAACAACACACCTAATACACTTGTAATAGGTGACTCTATTTTCAGACACACTGACGTCCCACTCACCAGGCTGAACAAGGAGAATGTCACTGTAAGCTACCTGTCAGGTGCCAGGATCCGCCACATAACACAAGCACTCAGGTCACTCCAAAGCAAGTACAAATATGACTCCATCATTGTCCATGCTTGTGTGAATGACCTGAGACGTACCTCCCTGGACTACATGAAAAGAGACATAGAGGAGCTCTTTGATCATGTAGCCCAGGCCGGTATGACCCTGACCTTGAGTAGTATCTTACTCTCACCAAGAATGATGCCACAGTATAAAGACAAAATGATCAATTTTAATAATTGGCTAAAGTACTGGTGTCATTCAAAGGAGGTCCAGTGTCTGTTAGCCTGGGATGACATGCTCGACAAGCCACGTTGCTTCGCTAGGGACAGCTTGCACCTGTCACCCCTGGGTTTTCGAATACTGGCAAAGGCTCTTGCCTCCCCCATAGTGCCTTTTTTAGGCAAGGCTCAAAAGACAAACCCACCTCCATAGACAACACAAAGAAAAAAAAACAAAGGGTAATGCTGCTTAACGCCAGAAGTCTATACCTCAAGATGCACACACTCGAGACTGTCCTCAGTATGGAGAATATCGATATCTGTACAGTAACAGAAACCTGGTTCAAGGCTCCCAAGAGCACCCCAGCACTAACAGGTTATACTTCATACCATGCTTTTCAGCCCCAAAACACGGGCCGAACCACAAAAGGAGGGGGAGTATCCATATTTATCAAAGATACCCACACCTCCAGGTTAGTGGCATTGCACGAAACATCGGAGACCATCCATGTGCAACTAACAGTGGGCAAAACTGCCTTTCAGTCTGTAGCCTGCTACAGACCATCCTCCCAAACACAGGAACCTCACTCGGCTTTCCTGAGAACACTGGAGAATATGAAAGTCTCTCCAAACACCATTATATTGGGTGACTTTAACCACCCAAACATTGATTGGGAAAACTACTCAAGCCCAAACACCCTCGCCCAACGGTTCCTAGAATTTATAAACTCAAATGCTATGGAACAACTGGTCACCACTCCCACAAGAGGTGAAAACATATTAGATCTGGTCATCACCAACATAGGATCTCTATGTTCCACACCAGAGGTATACCCCTCATTGGTAAGATCAGACCATAAACTAATCTCACTGGACATCCATATTCCATCCCCATGCCCAGCCAAGGAAACCACGGTGAAGAACTTCTCAAAAGCAAACTTCATACTTCTCAAAACTGAGGTGGAATCCTTCAAAGCCCCTGAGCCAGTGGAAAATATGGCCCAAAATGCAGAATCCTTTACAAAAGAATTCTATGGACACCTACAGGAATGCATGGAGCATGCTATCCCAATTAAAACCAAGACTCACTCCTCCAATGGCAGGAGACCTGTCTGGTGGACCCCGGCCATAACTAAGCTATACAAGAGAAGGAGAAAGCTACTACATGATGGAGCAAAATCCCAAAAAAGGAAGGCTTCTCTGATCAGTACTAGCAAAAAACTACAATCCCTCATAAAATCATCTAAGGCCAGCTTTGAAAGAAAAATTGCACAAGACACTAAAGATAATCACAAGGCCTTCTTTAGTTATGTCAGAAACCTGGGAGGCAACTCCCAGATATACTCTGAGTTAGTGCAAAATGACAAAAAATACACCGAACCCACAGGCATTGCCAACATCCTGGCGGAAAGGTTCAGTGCAAACCCCCCCCCCCCTCAAAAGAGCAAATGTCTATCCCAACAGAGTGTAGCCTTCCTGATATCACAGATGCACAGGTGAGAGCTGCCCTCTCCAAAGCAAAAAACACAGCATCAATGGGACCAGACGGTGTCCTGGGCTGTGTCTTACACGAGCTCCAAGAAGAACTAAACCCTCATATAAAGTCACTGTTCAATCTCAGCCTTGCTCCAGGATACGTACCCAAGGAATGGCGTACAGCAACAGTGGTCCCACTCCACAAAGGTGGTGCCACAACAGACCACGGAAACTATCGCCCTATAAGCCTGACTAGCCTGGTCTGCAAAGCTATGGAGCGTATCATCATGGAAATCATAAACAAAGACATTGGGAACCTCCAGACACTGGATCCTACCCAATTCGGCTTTGTTAAGGGCAGATCTTGCCTCTTGAACCTGGTTGACTTCTTTGAAACAGATACCAAAGCCATAGATGAAGGGAAGGTAGTCCACACAGCCTACCTGGACCTCGCAAAAGCCTTCGACACAATACCCCACTCGGGCATCATAAATAAGCTCATCAGCTTAAATATCAACCCCTATGTAACAAGATGGTTTGCAAACTGGCTCAGGGATAGAACCCACATGGTCAGAATAGCAGGTGCCATGGCAGACTCTAAACCAGTTACAAGTGGCATCCCACAAGGCTCAGTCCTGGGACCTCTCTTGTTCGGTATATATTTCTCCGAGGTACAGGCTAACACGGGTGGACTATGGCTGACCAAGTTCGCAGATGACTGCAAACTGGGTGCCATAATCGACTCTCTGACTGACACAAGCATCCTCCCATAGGGACTCACAGCGATGGATAACTGATGCCAGAGCTATGGCCTGAAGCTAAATGCCAAAAAGTGCATAGTCATCCCCTTTAGGAAAAACAAAGTGCCCACAAATTACCACATAGGTGGTAATCCATTAAGTACAGAAGAAGTAATTAGGGACTTGGGGACCCAAGTAGATAGCAATCTCTCTTTTGACAATCACGTTGCCAAAGTGGTTAGAAAGACCTTCTATATAGCCCACCTTATTATGAAAGGGTTCACATCTAGATCAAGAGAGGTCATTGTGCCCCTCTACCCATCACTTATCAGGCCCATAATTGAATACAATGCCCCATTTGGGATGTACCTTACCTGACACCTGCAGCAACTGGAAAGACCCCAAAAGTACCTCACCAAGAGGATCAAGGGGCTCAAACAGTTGCCCTATGCAGTTCGGCTAAAGAAATTCCAGCTCTACTCAGTTGCATACCGCCTACTCAGAGGCAATCTGTGTCTGACGTATAAAGCCATGTCCAACCCAGAATTAATGGGCATGCTTCACCTCAGGAAATCCAGATCCCTTAGAGCTACATGCTCCAGGGACTTGAACCTCAGCACAGAAATAAATAGGGCATGTTGGAGGGACAGATTCATATCCCAGAGGCTTCCCTCACTCTGGAATAAAATCCCAATCCATGTTAGGCAGAGCCCCTCACTGACCCTCTTCAAGAGAAATCTTGACGAGTGGATGGGAGATCATAAGTTTACCCGTGGGATCTCTTCCGTGTCCCTGCTTGATAGAGGTACAGTAAACTAACCTTAAAAGGGCTACCTTCTGTGACCTACTATACAGAGGCACAGTCAACTAATCTAAAAGGGTGGCGAAAGCCAAACACACTCTGGCTAGGCTTATAAATGCCCTAGGGCAGATAGCCTAGTATCAACCTATCAACCTATGAATCTAAATGAGGTAATTAGCATAAGGCAGTGGTGTCTGTGCAGGAATAGTGTAGGAGTGCTCATGCATGGCCACCACTGCCTTATGCTAATTACCTATGCTGAATCACTTGGCAGACATATTGCGTGCAGCAACTCCTGCACTATTCCTGCACATCTTGCAGGGCTTACTGAATCACGGGGACAGACTATGCCCTATTTTTTAAGTTATATTTGTATCAAGGTAAATTTTGAGCCAGATTGTCTGTATGGATCCTTCTCTATAATGACTATGTTTCCTTTTATTTGAATTTTTGATAGCTAATATATGATACAGATAAATATTTTAAATATCTGCAATGTTGAGATGCAATATATTTTTGAATGGTTTAAACATTATGTGTCACTTGTTTTCTTCAATATACAAAACAAATTGGTTCATAGGTTGATGGGTATGTCCTAGGCTAATGACCACTGAGGCCTTTTAAACCTAGCCATGAATTCCAAATCTCTGACAAGTTCTGGTACCATTAGTAGTGTAAGAGGGGTTTCAGAGATGAAACATTTACAATCATTAGCCTGAATAATGAACCACTTTTAGGCTGCTTTGTCCATTAGAGATACAAGTGTCAAACACTTGTGAATTTCCTGTTCACTATCCACTTGTCTAAGTTACACTTGAATTGCATTAGGGAGGACCTCTGCTTCACATGGATGGGGAGCCTGTTCCAGAGAAATGGTAGTGTCTGGGATACATACCTGTCTTTCCAGCAAGTCCTATTTATATCACAGGTAGAATTGGTAATTCTGGTCCTGTTCACTTTGTAAATATGCAAAGAGGTCCATCAGAGTGGGGCCTAATGATGCTTTGTATGCCAAGCATAGATCTCCCCTCAATAGCCTGTAGGAGACATAATAAAGGGTTAGGTCTTTGATGTGTTCTGCATAGGACATGTTATTCACACTCTATAGTTTTAGTGAGTAACCTTTGTGGACATTCCACTTATTGGATGTGCCTGGCTAAGTATAAACTAAATGAAGCATTATACTCAGTGATATGTCTGATGAGTGCCAACTACATTGGAACAAATACCTCCTTGGTAATAGATGACTTATCTTTGTTTATAAGATGCACAATATAGAATGATTTCCTCAACACCATAAACTTGTGATGACCAAAGATTAAATTGCTGACTATACGTGTCTCCAAGTCCCTGACTATTGGGCTGACTTTTAAGGGTGTGTTGTCAATCGGTAGTTCCCAATGGTGGCTGACTTCCTGAAGGATACAATTATGCACTTCTTGGTGTTTAGTTTTATTCCACGACAATGATAGTTGTTATCTGTCAGTATCAGCCCTTCAAACATTACTGCCTTTGCAAGATTGTATGACTGCTTCTAATTTGCAGTCATTTGCAAATTTGGTCAGCCAGACACCATTGACATTGGCCTTGACTTCAAATAAGTAAATACCAAAAAGAAGCTGTCACAGGACCAATCCCTGAGGGACTCTGCTGGTAACTGGCCTCTTTGCAGAGGTGCACTCCTGATTTCTGTCTGTGAGCCAGTTGGCTGTCTACCTTGTGATGTAAGGGTTTATATCTCATGTCTTGAGTTTGTCAACAGTGCCTGAAAGGGGTATTACATCAAATGCCTCGATCAGGTTACGCTTGGCAATGGGAACTGTTTTGCACTCATCCTTTGCTTTGTGACCTCCCCAAAGAAATCCACCCAGTTGAGCAAACATAATGTGCTATTGACAAAACCAGGCTGAGTTGAGTCCAGTGTCTGGAGCTTTCCTATATCATTGTTGAGCATCTCCATGCTGTCTCCATGGCTTTCCATATGAGACTAGTGAGACTTATGGGTCTGTAGTTTACAGAGTCCATAGATGGCCTGCTTTTGTGCAGAGGGATGGTAGTTACCATTCTCTATTCATGTGGCACAAAGCTCATTTAAAGGCTATGGCTAATTAGTGTAAACCATAAAAGCACCAAAGGGTTACAAAACTAACTAAAACATGAGCAAACCTGTGCTTAATGAGTTAACAGTTTCTGATGAAGTTCAAGATTAAACAAATGACAGCAGTAAAAACATTTGTTGTGTATGTTGTGGTCTGGTTATTCCAATTACTGAGGTCTGCAATGAGGTAACCTTGTGGCAAAGGGTTTGTTCCTGTTTTTATGGTTAAACAGTGATTCCAGACAGCCTGATAGGTCTTGTTTCATGCTGTTTTGAAGGCAGCCTGGGATATTATCAGGGCCCAACAATGTAGTGTCTTGACCTTAGAGAGAGCACTGAGTACCTGTTCCCTAGTGATAGCAGGGGGAGTTATATTTGATGGTATTTCCAGAGGACAGGCTACAGGGTGCAGGAGTAATGTTAAAGCAGAGTTTGTATGCCAGTAGGCTTGCTATATCTTCTGGATCAGTGTAGGTAGTTCCATTATCAATGAGATCTGCATGTAACTGTATTACCTTAGAGTCTGAGGATATAGCTGAGCACATGTGCACCTAATTATAAAAATTGCTGGAAAGACGTATCCGTAATGTTACTGTGCAGGATATGATTTTTTGTTTGTTTATAAATATTAATACTAATCATATTCGCAAATATCCGATCCAGGAAATGGTATCACTAATTATGTTTTATTACCCAGCATTACTAAAATTGTATAATAATTATTTAGATTTAGACGACATGTCACGACATGCCAAATTAGGTGATTTTGTGCAGTATACAAATGACATTCAAATGTATTTTACAAGTAAGATCTACAAGAGTCTTGAGTTTTGACAGTCATTATTTTCAAATATGAAACAAGCACAAAAGCTGAATAGCTTATTTATTTCTTACAAATTATCATATGAATGTTATCATAATAACAGGCTAATTACGTATATTATTGTTTCCAAATTTTAATTTTAAAAGTATGAGTAATAAATTTAATTGTATCATGTCTTATTATTTTAAATTGTCTTGGACTCATCATAACAAACATTCATGCAATTAAAATGTGGTAGGAAATATATTTTTTTCTCTCCCTCTCTTTCCCTCTCTCTCTCTAACACTCTGTTTTTGCAGGTGTTTTTTTTATTTCTTGTGTTATGATTATGTCCTTTTCTAATATGTCCCATTACATCAAGAAATGTAAACTATAGATCCATGCATATGTTTTTGTTTCTCAATGTTTGAAGCATCTGCTATAATCAGTGTGCATTGCTCCAATTGCTCATTAAGATCTATTGTTATCCCATGGTCACAAAAGGAAAGTGGTCATTTGCAATTAGATACAAATGAAAAAGATACTTTTCAAGAAAGAATCTTAAAAACATTATTCTGAAAATTTAATTAGGCTTACCAACAGCCCGGAGCAACAATAAAACTGCTGACACATAAAGTACTAAATTATTAAGTGCTATTTCTGAAACAAAATATTTATTTTTATTTAGATGACTCTATGACATTAATAAGAATTTTCTCCAACCCCTGCCTTATTTCCTTGTTAAATGCATATCTTTTATAATTCCTGAATTCCCAGCTTTACTTTTAATGAAATGTATCATTGTTTTGGAAATATGAAAGAAAAATACACAATGATTATTTCTAATCTTCAGGCTTTATATACAGAGGTATGAAAATATATTTAGATGATTATACAGATTGAATGTAAATATATGTATATTACACTACTATGGATTTCTAGCCTGTTTAGTTTCTAGCATGTTTACTAACATTTTATTTGGATAGAGCATTAAGTATCGGCAGCATTTATCCTAAAGTTGGCTTCTTGTTTGCTGAATGATCAGCAAGCCTCAGAATTCATAGTTTTTCCTCACATTTATGATTGTAATAACTATATAAAGCATACATGTTGCAGGGGAATGAAACTAAGCAAAGAATATCATTCATGCTTTAATGTGAATGATAATAGATTGCAGGGCAGGCCTGCAACCTTAGGTGAAATACAGTTTGGTGGTTTGCAGGCTATGTAACAACATACTGCACTGATGTCTGTAGTTGCAAATTATTTCTCAGCAATCTGTCAGTTGTTATTCATATGTTCAGCAAATTCATGCAGTGACTGAATGCACCATTGACCAGTATTTAGGATCTTTCTAATATCATATTGTAGATCACTGATTTACTTTGTAAGCATCCAAAACCCAAAAGTGACTGTCAGTACTTGCTAAGATCACTTATATATACATACTTCTTTGTAATGGTAGCAAATGTCAGATATCTAACCATCTATAAAATTAGAGAGAAATGCCAAAATGTATACCATTCTTAACCAAGAAAGGATACAGACAGTCAAACTTCACTTCAACACATCGATCACATATCCTTTGAAGTATGGCACACTTCATATTTGTGCAATGCGGTGTAATCTAAATGAAACAGCTACCTGAACCTCTGCTTGCCCTTGCTTTGAGGGCATAGATACTTAGTTTCTTTAAGGTAAAAACTGTCAAATCCTTAAGCAGTCATAAATGATTTCTTTCTGTGGTATGTATCACCATTTACACTGGTCAGATTAGGAATAAGTAAGCTCTCAGTTTGGGTGTATAAGTTAAAAAAAATCAGGATAAACTGAATGTATGCTGAAAAATGTACTGTATCTGTAAACTGTCATATCATAATGGTTGTCAAGTATAGACAAGAATTAAACATGCTATAGGTCAGTTACTGGAGAGGAAATCCTCTCAGTCTGTGGCCACCTTCAGAAAAACACCACTGGAGTCACATGAGAGGAAGAAAAAAAGACATTTTAATCAGCTTCCTGGCAAAGTCCCCTTTGCAAGTTAGTTCATCAAGTCAAGTCCAAGGACAGTTCCATCAAGAACAGTATTATGACTTGCACAAAATGCATTTCTCACTATATAATGCCGTAGTGCTGTACTTGTAACTACCAGTTATTAAAGCTCTTATGGGAAAAGCGTGGAGCAACATGATTATATAGCAAAAACATTTTTTCACACAATTTCAAGGTTAAGGGATTAATCTTGACTTCTAGTCTGTTTCTGCATGGTCTTTATTAGTTCCTTAGATCTTGCCATGTTTGTCTGTGTAGACTGTCCATTTTTTCTCACTTCCAGTTAGTTTATCTTGCCTATCTATCTATCTATCTATCTATCTATCTATCTATCTATCTATCTATCTATCTATCTATCTATCTATCTGTCTGTCTAGCTATTCATCCATCTATCTCTATCTCTCTCTTTACACACACACACACACACACACACACACACACACACACACACACACACACACACACACACACACACAAAAACACATACACACACACACACACACACACACACACACACACACACACACACACACACACGCACACATGCACACACACACACACACACACACACACACACACACACACACACACACACACACACACACACATACATCTTTGTGTATGAGCATATAAAATCTGAGGTCCGAAGAGCCAATTGGGGCACCAGTGCACACAAACATATACTTATTAGTCAACTCATAGAAAACATGAATCAAAATACAAAGACAAACAGCATACCTCGTATTCGCGGAATTATATATGGCCATTTTTTTCTGTTTACCTTTTCAGTCTCTCAGAACATTCCAAACATGAGGCTATATTTAAAAATACATGGATGTAGGCCTCAACTGCACTCATGTTATTTTACCAGATATAACTCCAAGGGTTGTCCTGATAGAGCTTGCATCTCCATACAGCCAAAGTCTTACTCTTTGCCAGTCATCATATGAGCAAATGACTTCCTGATTGCCGTCCTCCAGGTTACTTCCTTTTATACAGTCTTAAACTGGTAATCACTTACCTAGCCTGCTTGTTCTTATATAATCTATTGGAGAACCCAATTTTAGGCCTTTTGCAGATCCATTATGTGAACATTATCCTATCCCAGCACAAAATGGGCTATGAACTAAAAACAATGGGATATTAAGTCCATAACAACATCTCACCACCATGTGAAATGCCATGAATGAGTTTTGTATTGTCAGCATGCCAACTACCTAATAACTGCAATGTGATATAATCATTCTCCAAATTGAAGTGCTTATCTAACAAATGGTAATTCAGAGGATCAAAGATTCACTTTATTTCTAGGCATTATCTTTCAATGGCTGAGTATCTTGTTTCTGCATTACTGAACTTTCTACTGATACAGCACACAGGGTGATCCCTATCTTGAATGTTTTCAGGTAGCACTGCTCTTAAAAATCTATTGCTGACATGTCAGTATATAGAATAATTCTTCTGGAGAAATTAGAAGACCCAAACACAGTTTTAGAACTTGGGATCCTTTCTTACTTCATCAGATGTTCATGTTGCCTTAAGATATTATTTTAACAAGCTTTGCCAGCTAAGACATCTGTCAACGGGCAAGCAATAATTGCCAAGAACTAGACACATTATGCAGTACCCAGTTTGTTCAAGATGAGATTTCACCTCTCTTTTAGTGGAAAGAAGAATCCATTTTTTATGACTTCTATTTTTTTTAATTTCTGGACTTACCAACCAGTATCTCTCCTATAATTGAACATATTCAGTTAACATATGCAATCCTGTTTAATAGCTTTCCTAGTATTTTAAGTCAATCTTACCTGTCTTATATATTCTAACACAACCTGTTAGAAGATACTCCCAATCCACTGAAGGAACACCATGCCATCCATGTATGAGGAAGCATGTTCCACTCCATCAGTGTAGGAAGAAGCATGTTCCACTCCATCAATGTATGAGAAAGAATATTGCAAATGAGGTTTCAGTGTTTTTTTTATATCAACCTCTAAAAGGAAGCTAAGGCTCCATGTAGGCCAAATAGTAACATTATGTACTTAAAATAAAAAACTAAGATTCACAATGACTTCTTTTAGCAGAAACCTAGCAAACCTTCATCCAACATTGTCAAATCTCTGTCATTTCTTATGTTGTCTATCAGCTCTTTAGTTTTAGGCATGGGATAACTATCAACATTTGAAATCCTACTCATGTTCCTAAAACCATTACAGGATGAATAATTCCACCAAGTTTATGAACTAGCATTACTGGGCTGTTCCAATCACTTTTCAGTTTCTTCTATCACACCCAATGTGAACATCTTTTCAACTTCATCTCTTGTTAACTTCATTCACTTTGGAATTTCTATCACAACCAGTTTAAGCATCTTTTGAACTTCTCTAACTCTTTTTTTTTTTTGTGGCATTGATATTCTGTATGTTCTCAGACTAACCTTCATTTCAATGTTGTTTTTATTATATGTTCTCTCCCAGGCATTTCTAAAAACACTCCTAAATTCCTTAGAATACATTCTCTTATGTCCTTTTTTAGTATTTTTGGCAAAGATTTTTTTACCTGTACTTCAGAAAGAAGAATTCTGGCATCTCTTGTATGAATTTCTGCTTGGAGCACTCACTGCAGAACATTCTACTTTATTCCATGGATGATAATGTAATATATTTATTATATCATTATATTTCCTAGTTACTTATCCTTACATTTCACTGTATTTACTCTGGTAACATGTCAAATGGTCTCTATAACTTGGCCAGAAATGTATTTTTCATATAGGGCACTTCCACTAACATCTGATCTCCTGTGTTTAATTCTCTAGGTTTGGCATTCTTGTTGTAAAATTACTGTTTCTTTTCCTGCGCTATCTGTTTGTGCTCCCTTACTTTTAAATGGTATCCTCTCTTCTTTCCTAGTTTCCTTAACAGTATCAAGCAGTCCTGTGGTATGCCTGCTATAGAATACATCAAATTTGGTAAACCCAGTTTAAGGTTGTGACATCCCTCTTATAGTAAACAGTAAACAGAAAAAAAATGTACCAGTTTTTAGCTTATCAATAACTTTCTTCAGCATGCATTTAAATGTCTTATTAAACCTGTTTACTAATCCAACAGTCTGTGGATGGTAGGTTGATATATTCAATTGTCTTTAAAAACACTGACATAACTGATGCAGTACCCTAGATATAAAGAAGCACCCTGAAAACTATTATTAACTGTTCTTTTGTAATAGCATTAGCATTAGCTTTAACTGATACCAATGATTTTAGAAATTTTGTAGAACACTTTATTATTACTTGCATGTACTAATGTCCACTGCTAGATTTTACAAGTGCTCCCACAATGTCAATAGCAGTATGTTCGAATGGCACCCCTATTCTTACATTTGAGGGGCTCCATAATAAGGATAATCCTGCTGCCAGAATCTAGCAGAACTTGCACATCACTTCTTTCTAAAAATGCATTGCATATCACTAGCTTTGCTGTGACATAATAGCATAAAACAGGGTCAGTTTTTTCTAGCTGTGTCTTGCCAGTCTCGGTAGAAACAACTTCATTCAAAGCATGCATTTCAGTTTTCATTAATAGCATTTACTTTAGCATTAGTAGTTAATACCTTAGCAATATGAACCCCCACACACATTTGAAACATATTTACTCATTGTTTATGGCCTTTCCTTTCAAAGAATAATTGCAATGGTTTGTTTAAAAGCAGACAAATTAGTGTTAAACAGTGCATAATTAAACAGTACCTTGTCCGTTAAAGATATTTGCTTTTTGTTTGTCGTTTCGGTTTTTCCCGGTTAGCGGTCGCCACAGTGGAACTCCGGTCCACTAATGATTGGCAGTCAATTTTTATGGTGCCGAGTTGCCAGCACGATGCCAAACCTTCAGCGAAGGCACACCCATTCACGCATGTCTTTCGGAGGCCACTCGACTGTGGGGAGGACATACAGACTCTATCAATATTGTTGGGATCACAATATATTAACAATTATTATGTTACATGCAAAACACTTTTCACTTGTTTGCTGCTAACATTTCTATCTTTTTCACATTGCTTTATACTTTGCATCTGTGTGCTTACTGGTTTATCAACATTAGAAATCCAGTTGTAAAACACTCCCAACCATAAGTTATTTCTTAACTTTCAGATAGTCCATGTAATCAGTTACCTCCATATCCTTATAGATTTAAGTGCTTCTTCTATTTGTTGAGAAGACAAGATTCTTGCCAAGTCTACTTAGTAATGACCTCTCTAGTTGCAAAGTATTCAAAGGATTTCAGGTAGGATTCTAAGTCCTCCTCTAGTTCATTTCCATACAGTAGGTACAGCCTTGGGGTTAGCAGTTCCATTTCCTCCAGAATGTGCTGTCCCTGTAGTTATACCAGCTAATGATCTGTCTCCACCTTTGACCCGTCAATTCTTTGTGGTATTCTTCATGTTTACAGTAATCAATGATGCAACATTTGTTCATGGCAGATAATTATTATTAAAAAAAAAAAAAGAAAGAAAAAAGGGGTGATGCAAGAATATGCAAATTGCAAGGTCTCTGGTAAAATGCCCACCAGTATAAATCTAAGAGGTATTGGATCACAAATATTTATAAAAAATAGATTGGATGGAAGGATGGATGTTGAGACAGGATTTGAATCAAAACTGGGTGAACCCCAATCCAAAAGTATTAAAACATTTTATCACAACTTCATCTAGATATTTTGTTTCTGCTTTTCTTCACACCATTCATTACATAACTGGAACCTAACATCTAGTAGTATGAACATTGTGAAATGTAAATTGAAATTTGATATTATCAGTTATCATCTTCATGCAAGTTTCTTACTAGAATTTTATAAAAATATGATACATTTTTCACTGCAAAATTAAACAAAATTTCAGTAATGAGCAAAAAGATTTGGTGTAGTTACAATCTGTCAGAAATAAGTTACTAAGAGGTACAAAATAATAGTAGTGCAAATAAGCAAATCATATTTATTACAAGAGAACAATACAGAAATTAAAAGAAGGAAATGTTCTTAAATCATGTGAAAAGAGATTAAGATGGTAAAGAAACAGAAACATAGTTAAAAGATTTTCAAAAAAGATAAAAATAGGCTATTTTTTAAATGTAAAACGTAATGCAGAAATGTTGGGAAAGGTAACACAACTACTGCCAGTCATGATTTTATGATGACAAAAAGAATACTGCAGAATTCTAGTATAGTTTAATCAGATGTTGAAGGAAAAAACAGATGTTTTGTTACCATTTTAGAAATTAAGAGTAAAATGAGAAGAATCACCTTGAATTTACTTTTAAGTTTCAGTGTCCATTTATTATTCTACCAAGAGGAAATGAACAGAGCTTAGGATCATAGGATCATACTGCAGGAAGTTACTAGGCTATTGGCTCTGAGGCTCTTACAAGCCTAGCCAAGAATTTAGCCCATGTTCCAGCAAGTCAGCACCCTATGCCACTGTCCAACAGGGACACAGGTGGAATCTCAGGGGAGTATTTTATGTTCCCCATCCAGTTATCCAGGCTACGCTTAAAAAGGGTTAATGAGGTATTCTGCTTGACATGGAGTGGGAGTCTATTCCACAAAAGGGTGAGTGTCTGGGACACAAATCTGTCCCACCAACAAGTCCTATTGATGTCACAAACCAGGCTGCGGTCATGTGTGTGGGTTACTCGAGTGGAGCTTGATTTGTGGATACACAGCAATCCCATCAGGACAGGGTCTGAGATTGGTTTGCATGCCAGACAGATGTCACCTCTGAGGAGTCTGTAGGAGACTGAGTAGAGGGAGATGGCTTTTAGTCTGTCTCTGTAGGGTAGATGTGTGAGGCCCTGGATTCTCCTTTCATAAGTTCATAGTTGTTTGCTAGGCTAATGACTGCAAGGGCCTTTTTAAGCCTAGCCATGTATCTCAATTCCCTGCTGAGTGCTGATACCCTTGATAAGTGTAAGCATTACCCTGTGAGATGAACCATTTACAGGTTACCTGTTTGCATCAGAGACATAGGTGCCAAACCAGGGATGAATTTTCGGTTTCCCATCCAATTGGCCAAGTTGCACATGAATTATATTAGTGAAGAACTCTGCTTCTCAAGGATGGGAAGCCTGTTCCATAGGTGGGATAGTCTCTGGGATATATACCTATCTCTACAGCAGGTCCTATTTATATCACAGGCAAGGTTTAAGTCTTTAGAATGGGTATTTCTGCTACTATTTGTTTTGTGGATATGCAAGGGGTCCATCAGAATGGGGTCTGACAATGCCCTGTATGCCAGGCATAGATCTCCCCTCAAAAGCGTGTAGGAGACAGAATACAGGGATAAGGCCTTGAGGTGGTCTACATAGGACATATTACTTATGCCCTGTATTCTTTTAGTGAGGAACCTCTGTGGACATTCCAGTTGTTGGATATGCTTGGTTACATACATACCAAAGAGGGCATTGTACTCAATGATAGGTCTGATGAATGCCAAATACAGTGGAACAATGACATCTTTGGACTTAGATGCCATACCTTTGTTTATAAGTTGAGCAACATAGAATGATATCCTCACCACTGTAGATACATGATGACCAAAGGCTAGATGACTATGTATGTGTGTCCCTAACTCCCTAATTACTGGGTCAAC
This sequence comes from Protopterus annectens, assembly GCF_019279795.1. NCBI lineage: Eukaryota > Metazoa > Chordata > Ceratodontiformes > Protopteridae > Protopterus > Protopterus annectens. Next base: position 204,841,185 of record NC_056729.1, read on the forward strand.
TCTAAGGTGTGTGTTGTCAATATGATAGTTACCAGGGATGGATGACTTCCCAAAGGATACTATTATGCATTTCTTGGCATTTAGTTTTAGTCCATAACTCTGTCACCAGTTGTTTGTCTGTGTCAGCCACTCCTGGAGAACATTTGTGTCAGTGTGAGATTCAATGACAGCTCCTAATTTGCAAACATCTGCAAATTTAGTCAGCTGGAGACCACTGACATTGGCCTTGACTTCTGAGAAGTAAATGCCAAAAACGAGCTGCCCAAGGATTGAACCCTGAGGGACTCCACTTGTGAATGGCTTCTTTGTAGAAGTGGACACCCCAATTCTAACTTCCTGGGTCCTGTCTTTGAGCCAGTTAGCTATCCACTGGGTGACATATGGGTTTGTACTCAACCTCTTGAGTTTGTCAACAATGCCCAAGTGGGGTATTGTGTCAAATGCCTTGGCGACATCAAGGTAGCCAGTGTGAATGATTTTGCCCTCATCCATTGCTTTGATAACCTTCTCAAAGAAGTACACCAGGTTGAGTAGGCATGATCTGCCTTTTACGAAATCAAACTGGGTTGCGTCCAGTGTTTGCAGGTTTACTATATCTCTATTGATCATCTCCATGATAACTCTTTCCATGGCTTTACATTTAAGACTAGTGAGACTTATGGGTCTGTAGTTTCCAGGGTCTGTAGATGGCCCATCTTTGTGCAGATGGATGACTTTTGCCTTTCTCCATTCATGAGGCATGAAGCCTGTTTGGAGGCTACAGTTAAATAGTAATTCCAGAGGCCCTGATAGGTCATATTTCTTGCTATTTAGAAGGCATCCTGGGATATTGTCTGGGCCCATTGATGCAATGTTCTTGGTCTTATAGACAGCATTAAGGACCTGTTCCTTAGTGATAGTAGGGGGACTTATATTTGATGATATTTCCTGAGGGAAGGCTGAGGGTGAGAGAGGAGTAAAGTTGGAGCTGAATTTATCAGCCAGGAGGTTTGCTATATCTTCTGGCTCAGTATAGATGGCTCCATTTATAATGACCGCTGCATGCAACTGTGCATTGCCTTTAAGGTTGTGGACATAGCTAAAGAATGCTTTGTGGTTGTCCTTGGCCTGGGAGGCCAAACTTAACTCAAATTTGGCTTTTATAGACTTTATTTGTCCACCGAGTTGTTTGTTTAGTTTAATGAGAGTGCTTTTATGCTGCTGGGTGCTGTACCTCCTAATTTTTGCCATGATTTTCTTCTTCCTGTCATACATCCAATTGATTTTGTGATTTCACCAGGCTGGTTTGTTTTTTGAGTTCATTCTGTACTTCTTCCTGGTGGGTATAGCCTGTTGAGGACCTTCTGTGATCTCTCCAGCTGCTGTATATGCTTTTTGAGGTACATGCCAAAAGGGGCATTGTACTCAATAATGGTTCTTATAAGGGAAAAATACAGGGATGTTATGACCACCTTCTTCCTGGATGAGATACCCTTACTAATGAGTGGGCCATGTAGAAAGCTTTCCATACAATGGAGGCAATTTGTTGGTCAAAAGTCAGTTTGCTATCAACCTGGGTGCCTTAGTCCCTCATGACTAATTGCATGTTTAGTACATTATTATCAATGTGATAATTTGTGGGGATGTCACTAGCCCCAAAGGAGATGATGATGCATTTTTTGGCATTCAGTTTGAGGCATGTTCCTGGCACCAGTCATTTTTTTGGTTAAGACCCTCTTGGAGGATGTCCGCATCACTACGGGAATTGATGACAGCACCCAACTTGCAGTCATCTGCAAACTTGGTCAGCCATATCACACTAGTTTTGGCCTGCAACTCAGAAAAGTATATCCCAACAGCAGAGGCTCCAAGATCGATCCCTGACATACACTTCTCATTATGAGTCTGCTGCATGAGGTGGCTTTCCTTATTTTGACTTGGTGGGTTCTATCAGTGAGCCAGTTTACTAACCATCTGGAAACATATGGATTGATGCCTAGTTAAGAGAGTGTATCTATAATACCTGATTGGAGAATAGTACTGAAGGTTTTGACCAGTCCAAGGTAGATGGTGTGCACCATCTTCCCCTCATCCATGGCCTTGTTAACTGTCTCAAAGAAGTTGAACAAATTTAACAGGCATGACCTCCCTTAGATGAAACCAAACTGTGTGTGATCGAGTGTCTGGAGGTCTCCAATGTTGTTGTTAATGAGATCCATGATAATCCACTCCATGACCTTGCAGATCAGACTAGTTAGACTGATGGGGCTATCATTTCCTGGATTGGTGGACACTCCACCTTTGTGTAAAGGGATGACAGTGGCTGTTCTCCATTTGGCTATGGCAAAGCCAGTACTCAGGCTTTGGTTAAATAGGGTGTCTAATGGTGCTGCAAGTTTCTGCCTAAGTTCATATAGGATGCAGCCAGGGATGTTATCAGATTCCATGGAGGCTGTATTTTTTTTTTGGAGGGCACTGATGACTTGCTCTCTAGAGCTAAGGGGAGGGAGGCATGTACTGGGGATGTCCTGTTTTACTGATGGGAGGACAGAGGAGTAAAGTTTTCACTGAACCTGTCTGCCAGCAGGTTGGCTATATCTACACTGTTTGTGTATGTGTAGTCCTTGATCACCAGTCCTGAGCAGATCTGGGTGCTTTCCTTGAGATTGCAGACATATGTGAAGAAGGCCTTATGATTGCCTTTAGTATATGTGGCCAGTTTGGACTTGAAGTTTGATTTGGAGGATTTCAATAGTGCTCTTATTTGCTTGTTCAGGCTAAGGACAGATTGGTTCCAATTAGGCACCTGCTCCTTTTTGGCCCTGGACAGCATTTTTTTTTCTTTTATTATAGAGTTTGTTTATTGCAGATGTCCACCAGACTTGTTTACTCTTCCTTGAGGAGGAGGATTTCATCCTGTCAGGTATTCCTGATTCCATGCAGCTATATAATAGCTCATATTGTACTTTGGTGTAGATTTGGACATATGCGCCAGTTCCTTTGGAGAGGGAGGGGGCTGTCAAGTTGTTTATATCTTCCCTAAGGAGGTTGTAATCAGCTTTTGAGAAGTTTTTTTTTTTGTTTGCCGCTAGCTAGGTGGTTTGGGGGAGATGGTGACTTTGAAAGTGACTGCTTTGTGGTCAGATCTTACCAGGGATGATGACACTGAAGGGATGCTGCAGTGGTTACTCATGTTGGCTAATATCAAGTCCAAGATATTTCACCTCTTGTGGGGGTGTTGACCAACTGGTCCAAGCATCTGCATTGATGAAATCAAGGAATCTCTGGACATTTGTGTTTTGGCATGAGTATTTCTTCCAATCTATGGTTGGATAGCTCAAGTCACCCAGGATCAGGGTAAAGGGTTGAATCTTGATAAATTAGTAGAGGTCCAGATAGGTGGAATGGGCATCTTGAGTCAAGGTTGGAGGCCTAAGGCTAGCTATGGTTTGAATAGGGGTCTTGTCAATTGTTAACTGCACCTGGAATGTTTCCTGTGTGTCATACTGCTTGACTAGCCTGGAGGTGTGTATGTCTTTTATACATATTGCAACTCCACCTCCTTTTGCATTCCTGCCCACAGTCTGGGGTCTGAATGTATGATAGGATGAGTAACCTGGTTTGTCTGGGGGGTTCGTCATAGCTTTGAACCAGATTTCTGTGACTGCAGAAATGTCAGCATCTTCCAGGATTAAGAATGCCTGCAATGAGGGCAGTTTCATGTTTACACTCCTAGCATTTAGCAGGATGACCTTTAATTTATGTTTTGATGAAATATGTTGGAAGTTTTGACCTCATGGCATTGCCTAAAAAGGCACTATGGGGGAGGCAAGAACCTTTGCAAAGAGCCTGAAACCCAAGGGAGACAGATGCAGGCTATCTCTGGCAAAACATTGCGGTTTGTCAATCATGTCATCCCAGGCTATCAGGTACTGGATCCCCTTGGAATGACACCAGGAACTAAGCCAATTGTTAAAGTCAATCATGTTCTGTTTGTATTGAGGCATCATTCTGGGTGACGGTAGAATGCTGCTTAAGGCTAGGAACATGCCTGCCTGGGACACATAGTCTGCGAGCTCAATCATGTCTCTCTTCATATAGTCCATTGAGGTATGTCTATGTCATTCATGCCAACACGGACTATGACAGACTCATAACAGTACCTGTTGACAGACTTGAGTGCATGGGTGCTATGGTGGATTCTGGCACCTGACAAACAACCATGACTTTCTCCTTATCCAGCCTGGTGATGGGCACATCTGTGTGTCTCACAGTGGACTCTCTTATGACTAATATGCTGGGTTTATGTTTAGACCTTAGTGGCTGTGAGACGCAGGTGTCTGGACTATGTGTGGCATGCAAAGTGGTGGGCAGTGGAGTTTGTGTGTGTTTTTGTTGAGGACCTTTGCATATGTATACATCGGTTTAAAAACTCAGCAGGATTCTACTTCTCCCCATTGACTGCTGAATAAGTAAACCAGGATATAAATATAGTAAAATCATACCATTTGTTGCTGAATATGGAGTATACTTGCATTTCTTAAAAGGATTCACTGATTAAGTGGGATGGCATATTCCTAATGCATTCAGTTCCTCCATTCTAGAGTGGACCTTCCTACTGAATGTAAATATAGTGTTTGTAGAGTGAAAAGAAGCTGTAGACAAATCAGAAGCACATTTCCCTCCTTCCCCAAGTCTCAAAGATTTTTGAGAAACTCATAATGCCCCACTTAAATTATTGCATAAAAAACATGATAAGTATAGGAAGATTCTTCATGAATATCTTAAATTTAATTGTGAATCAATTCCAAAGTTAGCATTATTAGACTGGATGTGTTGAATATTTGTCAGATTCAAGGCAGACTTTCTTCTGTTAATTGATATGTCAAGACATTTGACTTGCTTGTCACTGTGTTATTATAAATTGTCTTTCAAAACTAGGGATAGGTCATGATGTATTGCAGCAGTGTTGTTGAGCTTACCAATTAAACACAGAATGTTGTATTAAAATTGACATCACTCTTTCAGACTTAGTTACTGTAGAGAAAAATAAGCAATAGTTATGAGTGAGGAAGTTTGTCCAAATTTATTAAGATGACACCATGTTATATCCATTAAACAGCTCAATTTAGGTCACAATCACAAAACAAAAATATACTGGTTCAGAAATAAAACCCCATTTGTTTATTGAAATAAAAACAAATAGTAGGTGAAGCGCTTTTGTCTGTAACAATAATCAGACTTCATCAGAACAGAGTATCATGAGCAATTACCCACTTTTATACAAAATCCAAACAAAATCAAATTCCACACAACATTAATTAATGAATTAATTAATTAATCAATTAATCAGCCTCAAATTATTTGTATTTGTTTTTATTTCAATAAAAAAATGTTTTTTATTTATGACCTGATACATTTTTGTTTTTTGTGATTGTGACCTCAGCTCAATTAAGGTGTTAGAGCACTGACAGGAGAACATTGGAAAGTTACAGACCTAGTTATATGGCAATTTGCTAAAAAATAATTCTAGCACTTTTTGCCCTGGGTGGGTTAAAGATGTAAGCTGTGACATACTTCTTATGTATCCCCCAGATTAGGCAATCAGACAAAAGTCAAGAAGCTGTTGAATAGGGTGAGTAATAATAATGTTAACTTTGGAAATGATACACAATTAAATTTAAGATATTCATGAAGAATCTTCCTATACTTATCATGTTTTTTATATAATAATTTAAGTGGAGCATTATGAGTTTCTCAAAAATCTTTGAGACTTGGGAAAGGAGGCAAATGTGCTTCTAATTTGTCTACAGCTTCTCTTCACTCTATAAACAGTATATTTACATTCAGTAGGAAGGTCTACTCTAGACTGGAGGAACTGAATGCATTAGGAATATGCCATCCCACTTAATCAATGGATCCTTTTAAGAAATGCAAGTAAACTCCATATTCAGCTCTGACAGAGGTTCACAGTAAAGGTTTATGTGATTTTAAAGGCTATATATATATATATATATATATATATATATATATATATATATATATATAGCCTTTAAAATCACATAAACCTTTACTGTGAACCTCTGTAAGAGGTTAACAAGTTTTTAGCTGCTGTACATTTTGCTATACGTATTTAAAATTAATGTGTTATTCTCTCCAGGATGTGGAAAAAAATTCTGTGAGCAAACTAATTGTGGTCTTGCTTTTCTTCTTCATCTTTACAACAAAATCAATTATGATACATATCAATCTCATTTGTATTCAGGATAAAATCAATTATCTTTGGAAAAGAAAAGAAAAGACAAGAAAAACAAGGAAAAAATGTTTTCATTATGTTATTATACAAAGTATATCACAAGTAATGACTAAGGACTGCTAAAGATGTATTTCATGAATTAATGTTATGGAAACAGAAACAAAGCCAAAGTTGTTTTTGGAACATTCCATTCTCTATTAAAGGAAAAAATCAGAAATCATTTCCATGCAGAGTTATTATTGCTATTGCCAAGATATTTCAAAATGTGAATCTTATTATTTCCACTTAAGACAGCGGATTGAAATTATGAATTATTAACGTGCTCCTTCCTTCCTTCCTGTATTCCATGGTTTGAGTCTTTCAGCCACCATTTTCCTATTAGTGAGATTCTAAGCAAATCACATGACCAGGCTGTGCTCTCATGCTGGGTTTGGGAAAGTTCATATATACCCAGTTATGAAATACTAATAAATAAATAAATTATGAAGTCAAACTTTTGGTATGAATTAATGAAATGTGACTGTTTATTTATTTGCTATCACTCTATCTCTCTATCCATCCATCTATCTATTTAATTATTTTTTCTGTAATTTTGCTGTCACAATGGGTTGATAATTGCAATTTCCAAGTAAAACTAACAATGAAAGAATAAATGAGGATTGCTTCAGATCAACCTCAAGCTATAGAAAAGGTGCATTCAAACATTACGTTATGATCAACTGGTCCCAAAGGAACATATACATTCCATGATAACTTCATTTTAGCATTTGTTTTTTTTAAATCATTGAAAGCTGATTTAAAAAAAAAAGCTTTCTCTTGTCCAGGTGTCCAGAAGAGTAGTAAACTTATTATTATAGTATAATCACATTGGAATTATACAATTTGGGACCCAGAAATAACACATCATGTTCATTATGATTAAGGCTTCTCATACCTTCGTTTATATATTTCTCGGTGACAGACAGCCCTCACCTTGTTGCAAAATCTATTAAGCAGAGGGTTTAATTGCATACATTTAACTAACCTGTCTGCATCAATTTGCCACTCATTTGAGAAGAAACAGTGTATAGAGGGAGGGGAACTGGTTAGTACATTTAGTTGAGTCAAGGGTAATTATGGCTGTTATACTGGGCTTTTTAAGGCTCTTCACATAAAAGTCAACTTGCTTGAATAGTGTCGATACAACAAAGAAGAATGTTTTTTTCCTGCATTTTTCTTAGAAGTGTCAGTTATGCTGAGGGTATATCATAAGTACTAAAACACACACTGTTTATTTTTTTCTGTTCTCCATGTGATTGTTGACAGTGTGCTTCAGGTCAAAAAGAAAGCTTAAAATTCCACATGTAGAGCTCTAGGGGTAGGGGGCTTATGGTCATCTACTGCAGGAAGAGAGAAAGTCTATTGGTAGTGAATGAGTCCTAAGTACCTCACTGTCATATTGTTGATAATGACACATGTTCCACTCATCTCTGGGGAGGTTTTCCTGAGATAAAGTGTTTTTTGTTTTTTTTTTGGGGGGGGGTGTACAGCACTGCTACATACAAGAAAAGCAGTGCTTTTACTAACATCTGTAGCAATGTAAGGCTGTGTCTCTGTGAGTACAGCAGGATCAATGCCCCAAATTTGTAGTTTGGAGAGGAGGGCATAATTTTTGTTGCTGGTGCTTTAGTAATGATATACCATGGAAAAATTTAAAGTTCTCCAACATTTCTACAAGGCCTTCTGTGTTTGAAAGGCTCTCTGATTGTCAACTGCAGGGAAGAAACATCTGTATGTATGCACCAGGAGTAAGGGAGTGCTAATGCCTCAATGCCATTCTGGGTACATCTGCACATTTCTTATTTATCTGTGTGGAATTCTCTTCACAGAAAAAAAAAATGTTTGCGGATAGACAGTTCCTTCACAACATGGGGCAGTTCAATTAAGGCTGTTTGCAAAGCTATTATATGTGGAATATCGAAAGGTAAACTCTTCAGGCAGTGGTTGTGGGGAAGGCAGAGAGAGTGTTATAATACTTAGAAAGAAAGTATATCATCCCTCAAATATGTTGCAGGATCCCCTGCAATGTGTTAAGGAAGCAAAATATCCAACTGTAATAATGCAGTGTATGCATTTTTCATGTTGAGGTAGACGGTGCTCACTGATTGAATGTCCACAGGCAAAGCTTGTCATTTTAGATTAAAAATGTCAAAAAACAAATTAACTGCCTCACTGTACTTGAAGAGGTGCTTGCTGACAGCGACTCTACTAAATTATCATCTTCTGATGCACTGAATTCATGACCTGACAGCGAAAATGCATGTAAGGAAGAGTATATACAAAGGAGGTGTCAATAGAATGTGCAAAGTAGAAGCAGCATGCAAATGAGATCGTGTCAGTAGTGCACAAAGTAGAAGCAGCATGCAAATGAGATCGTGTCAGTAGTGCACAAAGTAGAAGCAGCATGCAAATGAGATCGTGTCAGTAGTGCACAAAGTAGAAGCAGCATGCAAATGAGATCGTGTCAGTAGTGCACAAAGTAGAAGCAGCATGCAAATGAGATCGTGTCAGTAGTGCACAAAGTAGAAGCAGCATGCAAATGAGATTGTGTCAGTAGTGCACTCATAATCAATACTGCAAGATAGAGAAAATAGTTGGAGAAGACCCTGATACTTATTAAAGTTACAGATGGACTATAAGACAGTGAATGTCAATGTGGACAGGCCAGCAACATGGGCACTCTATAAGCATAGGGTTGCCTCATCAGATATCAATAGTCAAATCACTCAGAATATTATACATTCCGACAACTGGCAAAAGCCCTTTCAGTCAAATGGCAGCCTTGAATTGAAATGTGAGGTCATTGAGCTCACAACCCAAAGTCCATGCATAATGTCTATGGCCATGCATATAACTACACTGTAGAGAGGATGGCTTGCTTCTGTTGACAAATTAATTTTTGTGACAGAATTACTGCCAAGTGAACACTGGCAAAATCGTAATGAAATGTATCCATTTCAGTTGCAATAAAGACTATACACATTTATTCTCCATACACAAAAGGAAAGAAAGCTGTTGTCTAGGGAAGAAATTGATACATAAAGTCCTTCTGCTCTTTAATTATCAGTTTAAATTTATACAGTGCATAACGTTGAAAAGATCAATGTTTGGTTATAAATGTCATTAGCTTTCTAGAAGCTTAATTAAGGCAAACAATGGATGCTTGCATGGAATTTCATTATATATTTGTGACAGTCAACTATATTAGAAGAATGACAGCAAGAAATACCCGATTTTTTTACTTTAGCCATTGGTCAGTAAAGTGATGCACAGCATGACCAGTCCTTGGCAGGGCTAACAATATGAGAGAGTTTGATAAATTATTTTGATTCTGCAGCTGAGAGAGATTTTGTGGTATCTACAAATTTAGTCCAGCTGCAAAAAATGGGCTATCTACAAAGCATGTGCACAGAGTTCTATATAATAGTGAGATAACGGTGAAATGAACTAGATCAAGTATGTCACCACAATTGTGAGAGGCATATGCAGATGCTGGATACACAATTTCTTATGTGGTCTAAGACTGCAACAAAACATAGCCAATAAAGTTTTGTGGTCAACACGCAAAACAAATTGTGCACATCACAGCATATGCTAACCACTTCGCAAGTCAAAATTGTAGTCATGTTAAAACACGCAATAGGAAAATGGTAGAAACAGATATGAGGGATCAAAAGTTTCAAAGTTAAGAATCTATTTGAACGATTAAAGCATGGCATACAAATATCTTTTTTCTGCCTTGTGAAGATAGATTTACTTAAATTTTTTCTGTCCTACCAAAGGAAATGGTGTACACACAGCCACTAAAAGTGCATAGTTAAGCACATGCACAAAAATTCAGAAAACATACCATGATCATCAAACCAATCCTGTCCCCAATACTGATGCAGACACCTGTATTTTGTCCAGGTACTTTGCAGCTAAGATAACACTGACTCTTTAAAAAACAAGCCAGAAAATAATAAGAGTTTTTTTTTTCTGCCTAGGCCTCACAAAAGTTTGCCAGGAGAGGTATTGAGAGAGGGAGGGAAAAAATGCATATATTGGAGCATCAGAAATGTGATATTCTGCCATAACTGCAAGTTTTTTTTTTTGTGAGATGGAACATGTTTGACAAAGTATCACCTTAAAACAAGGGTATGAAAAGACCCACACACACACACACACACACACACACACACACACACACACACACACACACACACACACACACCCACACTACAAACTTTTGTCTTCTCCTCCCCTTCTCATTTGAAGAAGGACTCATACAAAGATAGCAAGTTCAGTGAGTCAGTGGACTTTTCGTATCACAGTTTGGCATTATAGCTGGTATGTAACTCTGGTCAAAGGGGCATGAAAAAATAATGTGAAAAGTTTAAGTATGCTATTTTCATGTTACCGGTATAAGTATGCTATTTTCATTATACCAGACAGAAAATACAAATATTTTGTCAGGGAAGCCATATTTGTTGTTAATGTATTTAGGGTATGGCCTAAACTCCTTGTATTAAGAAAGGTAGTATACTGTCACCTTAACCAGAAGTGAGAAGAACTGAAATATTTGCAAGAAGAAAAGCATTACAAACTTTGCATTAAAATTAAGGATTTTTATTATGCATGTATTTAGGTTTACATTTAGTTACTAAGCATGCAGTCCAGGAGATAAATAAAGCCTAGCCCAAATTCCCAGTTGCCTCAAGGCACTGTCTCATTAAATAACTTGCTCAGTACCCACAGCAGATACATTGAGGCTATGGGAATCGTATCCTGTACCACAGAAAGTAAGTTTGTTATAGCGCACAGCCTTAATCCTCTTTGCCAACTGCCAGTCAAGGGAAATGAGATATAGTATCATATGTACTGAGAACAAATGTAGTGTTTCAGAGGATTGCAATTGTTGCATTCTGGCATTATACCTTAGCTTTCATGTGGGATATTTGACAGCAACTCAAAAGCCTGAATGAATATAATTATTCAGAATATGTATGCACTAAGTTTTCGTTTTGCCAGAAAAAAAATATTTTTTATTTCTGCAGACAAGGCAATATTTCTGTTAATGCATTTAAGATGAGGTCTGTCCTGACAAAGGCAGTTGTATAAATCAAGACTGAGAAGCATTGAAATATTTTGGGACAGAATAGCATGCCTGAGATTCCTTTAAACACAGATAGCATAATATAAGTGCCTTAGTTATATTATTATTAATTTTCTTAAATGAACTATACATATGATTTCCACTGAGGATTTATTCAACCTAAGCTTAAAAGGCTGGGTGGAAATAATGTCTAAAATATATGTGTCCCATGTTATCATTGCATGAGAAAAAAAAAATCATGTTATTTTATCAGGCAAGGAAATCTTTGCATTATTAAATATAGAGTGAGGTCTAAATGTTATTTATTGAAAAAAGATATATGCTGGCATGTACATCAGGATTTCAATGCAGTGAAATCCTTAGGGAAAGAATGGCGTCCTCAAGAGTGTTTTGTTCCCTATTATTTTGTTAAATTTGTTATTTTTTAAATGAACTATCTTTGATGAAGTGATATATGGCATCTTATATAGGTAACACGTGTAATGTTCACTGGACTTCTGTCATCACAATCAGTCATTATATCTGGTTCTCATTTGAAAAATAGCTGATCTCTGCCCTGATCGATGGGGGAAATAATATCCAGAATATATGCGCACTAAGCTCCTATTCATCAGAAGGAAAACAATACATGCTTTTTTTACCAGACAATACACCTGTTTTGTTAATACATATACAGCAAGGATTAAATTTCATGTATTGACCAAGCAGTGTGTTGCCAGGTAAATCAAGATTAAGTTACATTTAAGTTTTTGGAGATACAATTGCATACTTAAGTGTAATTTTGTAATCAATTAACTTTCTAGAATTGTCTGAATATTTTATTATGGCCTGTCATAAGGAAACTGGGATATAGTTCGATATATTGAGGAACCAAGTGAAGTGTGTCAGGTGTTTGGAAAAATGCTGTTTTAACAGCATGGCATTATAGGGAGGGTGGCCTAATGGTTAAGGTCTTTGTCTTGCAAACACAAGGTGCAGGGTTCAAGTCTCACAAGGGATAATTGGCTAGGCTTGGCTTGCAAGGGCAATTAGCCTAGTATTTGTCTAGGAACCTATGAACCCATACCAAGTCTCCATGTGTTTCACTATTACTCAAAAGGATGGGTTAAAATAATGTCTAGAAAATATGTGGGTAAGTACAATATAAGTAGAAAAAAAGTCATACACATTCTGAATTTTAGAACACATTGAGAAGTTAGTTCTTATTGCATAGTTCTCTATAAATATGGAAGCCAACATCCACAAGAAGACAATTTCCTGAACAAAGTAATACACCGATTAATATCAAGAAAGGCAGATGTTTGTTATTGTGATGGGAGGAACACTAGGGCAAAGATCATGCAGTGTCTAAATAACAGCGGCTATCAGTTACTGAAAGTGACTTACTACTTACAATACAGATTGTATTCTTGATTGGAGTCTATCCTAGTAATATTTGCTACATGTGTTTCAATCTGTTTGTGTTTTATCTGTTGTGGAGATTTTCTTCCCTTGTATGTAATTACTTATCAGCTACTGTAAATTATACAATAAAGGCTTATTACTATGTAAAAACGACCATGCTGATTGGACAGTCCAACTAGTGTGCCTATTGTAAATTGATCATATACCAAAAAAAAAAGTCTTGCTATTAAAGTACTGTTGAGTGGCCAGACTTTCTACTGGTATATGCTGAGGGACAGAGCAAAATATGAAAAATTAGGTACATTCTGCAAAACTAAAGAACGAGAAACATACTTGATTTTCCTTGCATTTCTCCAATGTACCTGACAAAATATCTGCAGCATACCTCTCAAATGTCTGGATTTTTGCCTTATAGTTTTGGTCTGTTCCTCATAAAAATTGAAGTTTTCTGGCAAGCCACTGGGCATTGAAGTTATTAAATAATGACAGACATTTCAGATCCAGACATCATGTTGTTCTGAAAATGAATGTTAACATCCAACAGCTTTCTAAGTTTATAACAAAAATATTTAAAATTTGTCCACATTCCCAGTTATCAAATGACAAATAAATAAAATAAAATACTCAAATAAAATAAAATAAAGCAGCACTATAAAATGAAGAAGGATTTTTTTTCAAAACAAAATGTATTTTCTTTTTCAAGCAATGGGAAAAGGATCTCGCCTAAATGAGTTAGCTGAACAAAGATAAGAGACAACTTTCAGACCAAATAAACCAATTCATACTGCAAAAGACAAACATCAAAACATTGGGCTTTACAAGTTCTCAGATATTAAGCAATGACATATTACATGTCATCAGCTTAATGCTTTCAAGCATAAATTAAACTTTACAAGACAAATACTTTTCACTTCTCATATTGAAGCTCAGTCATGACTTTGATATGTTTTTGCCATAGTGGATATGCATTAAGGTTTGACATGCATTTTTACAATCTTAAATTTGTATTGTCTGATATGTTGTATTGGATAGAAGAAGTTTAGCAATAGATATAGCATTAAATCCTACAAAACACAAATTAAATAAGTATCTTAGTAAATATGCAAATTGGTGGAGATGGCAAACAACAAACCCTGCAAAGAGATATAATGGAGTTTCAGAGAATGCCAGAAATTATGTGGTTAAATAATTAATTAGCTCATGGATCGTAAACCAGTACCAGCAGCTGATGCTTATAGGAAGGGCAAAAGTGACATCTGGACATGCTATTTTAGGAAGAAGAATAGATAAATGTGTCTCTTGACTAGCAGAACCTTGGTAAAAGTATGGATACCTGCTCACCGCACTGTCAGGACGTGACTGGCAACCTTGTGCCATGTTGTGCTGGTTGGGATAAGTAGCCACGCATATAGCAAGTAGTCATAGCTAGATGTCCTTTATGAATTCCAAATAGGAAAAAGAGAATTTTCCTTCACTGACATTACCTCAGTTTTGTAAGAAAAAAATGTCAGTTTGACAGATAACTCTGTCTCAGAGCATGATAAGCCAAAATGGATTCTCATCTATTCTTTTAAGAAAGATATTAAGCGAGTGGCTAGTGGACAGGCATAATCAAACAACACAAGTCTTCTGCCCAATGACTAGAGAAAAGTAATCGCTTTAGAAGGGATTAAACAAACTTGAACATTATGTAAATATCCTAAGATGTTGCTTCACGTGAGAACATCTGAAAAGTCTAATACACAGACTTACACAAATGACCTGATACAGTGAGGTAATTAAGACAAATAGTGTTCCAGGATTAAGTAGCACCAATTGATTAATTTCTTGTTTTAAGTTAACAAACAAAATCAATAAGTGAGCTCTAAAAACTCATCCGAACCTCCTCTGCCTCTGTAGCTATACAAAGTTATAGTGAACTTTTTTTCAGAAAACGTTAAATGCACTTTTTTCCAGGTGTACATAGAAGACTCAAGGTGCAGTAGTGGCAAAGTCTGTTGTTATCCTACTCACCTGTCAATTTTGTAATAGATACAATGTTCACATTCAAGATTCCTATGATGAATTTGTAACAAGTAACTATTCTGAAACTATGGCTATACACAATTTCATAAAACTAGCAAGCTGAACTGCAACAGGTTGTCAGTTACCATGGTCAACCCCATTCCCCTGGCCAGAGTTGAAAACCAAAAGTAAAAAAAAAGTCCTCAAATTCAGTTAATTAATTAATTAATTAATTAATTAATTAATTAATGTATTTATTTATTTATATTTGTTTACTGGGAAAGTCCGACTGGGCCAGAAGCCCATTTTCAGCAGAGGCCCGGGAAGAAAAGTTCCACAGAAATGTAAGCAAAATACAATAATTAGATAGGACAATAGTATGCATACAATAAGATGCAGAAAAGAAATCTCTAGTTGAAGATCATTACCAAAAAAACAAGTTCCTTCTTCAGTTTAACAGAACTCATTGCTATAATTTCAGTTCAGAAAGTTTAGCACTGAGATTTTCTAAACTGTAGCATGGATCCTAAAGCATAAATACAGTAAATGTCATTGCCATTTAAACAGCTAGGACCAGGGGTGGCCCGTGCTATTGGACTGCAGGACTGCAGCCCCCCAGCTGTAAAATTGAAAAAAGTATTTTGAAAATAAAATAATTAGCTGCGAGTCCCAGAACTCAAACTGCCCATGTACGCTTGGCGAGTTCTGGGTTTTCTGTAAATCCAGACTGCTGTTTAACCAATCCAGATTATGAAGAGAAGGCATCAGTGTACAGATGCCCAGAAGTCTATGCAGTTTGTAATGACATAGACTGGAAGGGGATCGGACTGCAATAGTCACATGCATGGATAGCTGATTGGCTCTCACTGCAAGGGAAGGGAATTTGTATTTATTACAAGAGAAGGTTCATCTCCAGGAACAAAGCTGCTGCAAGGGAATATACAGGTGTGTGTGCAAGGTAATATACAGGAGTGTGTGTGTGTGTGTGTGTGTGTGTGTGTGTGTGTGTGTGTGTGTGTGTGTGTGTGTGTGTGTGTGTGTGTGTGTGTGTGTGTGTGTGTGTGTGTGTGTGTGTGTGTGTGTCTAGCAACTTTCCAAGATTATACAAACAGTGTTTAAAATGTGTTCCTGGTTTTTGGGCTTCTGTTATCCCCAGCAATAAATTTTGTTTTTTTCCAGATTTCTTGTGCTGCAAAGTTAAGCGATACAGTTGAGTGTTGAGTGGATTTTACAAGGAGCTGAGAGCTTTAAGGGAAGAGAAGTTTAGTGCTGCTTATGCTGAGTTTGCTTGTATTTTTAATAGCATAACAGGTTGAATACTTGCTTTTGATGCAGAAGGCTGTGGGTTCTACTCCCACATTATGTAGATGCATTACTGATACTATACTGTGTTGTACTTTTAAAGGGGGTGGATGCTGCAGTCCTGAGAATGTCCTCTTTGGCAGAGATACCTAGTAACTATGAACCTGTTATCAGTTTGCCATCCATTCCCTATTGCAATATTACAAGCTTATCATTTTTTTAATGTAACATAGGCAATTTATTGCTCAAGGGCAATAGGCATTTTATTTGTAGATGAAACAATGAAATATAAAGTTGTTTGCTAGCAGCGACCTCTTCATTAGTTACAGATCTCTTTAATGTGGAATTATTTAGATTACTTTTACTTCTGCAGAGATTATGCATAATTACTGATACTGGTGGACCGTAGAAGTTTGAGTAGACTTTTATGATGGAAATATTCTGAATTGGGTAGTTTTGTCATTATTGGTGCATGCATTTTGTTTCATTGTTTATTGGAAAAATGTTCAAAACTACAACTGTACAGTATTATACAAGGAATATAATTTAATACAATCAGGAAGGTGTTTTTTTGATTATCTCATCAACTCAAGTATGCTCCCTCCCAATTCTTTGTTGGATGTGCACAATTAGGAACTAGTTAAATTAACTGTCTACAAGCACAAATATTTTTTGTTACTGAATATTTTTACTGATTGAGTCTAATTGCTATTGAAAGTGATGAAGCCAGATTGAAGCAATCACTTCTCTTAGATCTTCTTTTTTTTGGGGGGGGGTGGTACTTATTGTCCACACCTAGAGAGCTAAGTCCGTCGTATAGAATTTCTGTCGCACAATTCACCTGACTAAACTATACCTCTCAACTGTCCAGATTTTCACAGAATGAATAGATTTTTGCTTTTTATTTTTGGTTTGTTCCTCATAAAATGTGTGGTTTTCTGGCAAATCATTTAGGAATGGAGTCACTAAATAATGACAGACATTGATTTTCAGACTTTGTACCCTTCAGAAAAATGCATGCTAAAGCAAGACTTGCTATTCTATCAACTATCTAAGTTTATACAAGAGCAATTTTTAGTACTGTTTGTTTGTTCCCCCAATATATTTAGCCTAGTCCAAATTTTCTGCGTTAAGAGGTTGAGAGGTATGCTCAAATGAATCTCTTTATAGAATTAGATATATCCAAACCTCTCAACTGTACTCAATTTTGTCTCAAAATGTTGCTCTCCCCCTAATAATCCCTCTGCAAAATGGCAATTTTGGAAGAAACGTGGAAAGTTTGCAATTAATAAATAATTGTAATGATCAGAGTTACAGATTGCTTTTATTTCAGAAATGCATCTATATTCTCTTATTTTGTCAGGTGCTCAACTTAACAGTACTAATATTAAAAATGTGTCCCTTCTTTGACAGGTTCCTAGCTGTATTGTGTGGCTATTTTATATTTTTACAAGTGGGGGTATCAGCATGTTACTTGGTATGTTTATAAAGCTGAATATAAATTATAATTAGAACTGCAGTGCAAGGAGAAGTGGTTTGAGTTGAGTGTTGCTTCTTTTTCTATACTTGATTTTGACTAGCATTCCAGTAATGTATTTAAAAAGTAATTTATTTTTTCATGCCTCACAACCTTTTTGTTTCCATCTAGATATTAAGTAAGCTGTCATGTAGCCAATTAATTGAAATATTTTTTTCTCCTCCACTTTATTTTGTCTTGATTAGACTCTCATAATGATGGCTTGGCAACTCAGTTTCTGTGGTTTTGAGCATAGCCACACCCCTTTATATTTGGCCACACCCCTTCCAGTTGGTCCCACCCATTCAGCTTGTCTCCTGCAGCCACCCTTTGGTTTGAAGTCACCAGCCACCACTGGCTAGGACTATAATCAATAACTGCAGCTGCTTAAGTCTTTTCCTGCTACAGGGAGCATTACTGCAGGGACATATTGAGAGCCAGTTGTCATTTATACTAAATCTCTGAATGTACCCACTGACTTCTTGTGTCTGGGGTACCTGTCCCTCTCACCTTACCCTAGTCTTGGCTTTAGCAGTAAGACACACACACACACACACACACACACACATATATATATATATATATATATATATCTATATCTATATATATATATATATATATATATATATATATATATATATATATACATACACACACACACACACACACACACACACACACACACACACACACACACACACACATATACACACACACACACACACACACACACATTTTAAGCATTTATGAATTTTTAGGCATTATTGCTGTGTGTAAGCATGTTTCAGTATATAGAATTTAAACACTACTTTTTTATTTCAGTTTTTTTTTGAAAACTAATAGAAGTAATTTGGGAAAACAGAAAATAAAAAAAATATCCATCTATCTTACTAATTCAAATCATGCACATAAACTGGGAAAATGGGAAAAAAGGCTTTTTATGACTTAGTCAGAGTACACATGGAAAGAATGAGAGACTATGTCAATAGTACTGAACTGGTGAAATTCTGTCCACGGCCTTAACAGCCCAGAAGGCTGCTACATTTACATGCTGTTGAAGACAGTGTAATGGAAAAACTAGCTTGAAAAAATGATAATTAATAAAAGCTTATCTATAATCCTCCATTTACAAACATTTTCAGGTTTACCAGAACTTGAAAAGTAAAAAACTTTCATATCAGAATAAAAAATAGTGGCATATATTATTTAAGACACAACAAAGTAACTCCTGCTGTGAAAGAAAGGAAAAGTGATAATTCTTCTGCAAACAAGGGCCAGAGACTACACTGGTTCCAAACATGTATGAGAACACACACACACACACACACACACACACACACACACACACACACACACACACACACACACACACACACACACACACACACACACACACAAACAAGCATTCTCTGCAAATCAATTGTGGATAGTTAGTTCATTGCATTATAAAAGCATTGTAATACATGCTGAATGTTAATATAAATATGTACAAAATATAATGGTCTAGCATATCACAGCATAGCAGTCTTAAGGAAGTATATTTTGTGACTAATTAATTGCATGTGAGTGACATGCATTTCCGGATGTTTAGTAGTAAATCCTTAATGAGCTGCAGGCTCTGGGACATATTGCATATCAGTAGAATACTCTATCATGCGTCTGAACAATAAGCTGACATGATGTCATCGTGGATACAGAGTGCAAATGTTGAGAGTGCATTTTTACCAAATTATAAAATTAGTCTGCTCTTCCCAACAGCTGCATGGTCCCAGACCACACAGAAATCTTTGTCCACCTGCCAGATTTGCAAAATGCAAAGCAAATGAAAGAGAAAGCAGAGAAAAAATCTTTTGCAGGGTCACTGGGTGGAAGTAGTAGACATGCTATACAGACAGATTTCACTTTAGATCATATAGACATCATAATATGCATATGGTTGTTTCTCCTTATCAGGATCTTTTTTGTAGGTTCTTGGAGATAAAAGATGGCACTAGAACTGGTAACAACAGCTGGCAGCCAGCAGTGAGATACAAAATTCAGGCCACAGACAGACTACAGACTACAGATCAGATCTGGCCATCTTGATTATTGAATGGCTATTCTTTTTTCAAAATACTTTTATCTCCTATGACCGCTCTTCAGTAACACTCAAATTTCAAACTAAAACAAATGCTCTGTCCTTTCAATCCACTAGCCTGGGATGTGTGCTGGCTTATGTATATTGAATTTTGATGCCAAAGTTACAGGGTGTGCATAAGACTGTCACCATATGCATTGAACTGATGGGTACGTAAAGTACAGCATTATAACACCCACTGGCCCATTTTGATAAAACAGACAATTGTTTTCACACCATGTACTTAACAGAGAACAATTGTCTCTGCATCCTCTTCTGGTCTGTGACATAATGAAGAACAACTGCCTCTCTTTTCTCATTTGATCTTTAACATCTGAGAAGCATGATGCCTGCCTCTCTTTGATTTATCAAAAAAAAAGCTTCAAACAGTGATATTTTAGTGTGTGTTTAATCATGGCTACACATTGTTACCATATTCTTCTCAGAATGTCCCCACTATTAAGTTTGCCCAAACAAAACCAGGACATCAATGTTTGGCACTTAATGTGCATAGAAACATATGTTAGCATGAATTATATTTATTCATATAAAACCTTTTTTGTCAGGTGTATACAGCATGAGGCATATTGCTGTACCATCAAAAACAGCCTAAGTTTACTTTTGAAAAGTCTACTGGTGCTGTAACTATATAATTTCTTTCATTTGTATTGTATAGCAATGAAAACCACATGTGCAAGGATAATGGTATACTTCAAAAAAAGAGAAAGGGGACAATAGACAGCAATTCAACCTAACAGGAATAATCCATTCAACTAGAAATACCTCAGATGTGACCAAATGACAGTCTTTGTGTTTATGAAACCATATGTGCAAAAAAATAGTCATTATACACAAGCACCTGCAACTATCACAAGTATTTTTATAATGATTTAGCTATTTTTTTTAATAAAGCAAACTGTTTCTCAGAGTACTGGGGTGTTTTTGTTTATTTATTTATTTGATAACTTGGTAGGTGGACTGGTCCTCAAAACCTTTTCAGCTATGACCCAGGCACATGGCATGAAGATATAAAAACATAAATGAAGTAATTATTAACATTAATATACTGTACAAATGCTGATATTAGCACTCAACTTCAGAAAAAAAATAGAAAACAAAACAAAAAAAAAAAAACATTTACAGTAACAGTCACACAATACTAATAAAAGCATTTACTCTCAGAAAAATGCACAATTTAAATGTTTGCTCAAGAGTAAAATATTACAATTTGTGTTCACATTCAGAGAAGTAAATTTTAGAATAGTTACAAATTTACTTAGATTTTTATAACTCTGTAGTGGCTGAATTTTATGGGCCCTTTATCAGTACAAATATCATTTTCCTAAATCCATCTTAGGTTCACACTTTAATCATTCTGCTTATCTGATCCCACATTTTGAAGCTTCCTATGTCATTTAGGGATGCCACTCATCTGAATTTGTGTGGGACAATCACAGTTTTGAATGTACTATCCCATTTCCTGTACACACTAAGTTAAAAGGAAGTACAACTCCATAGTCACATACAATGGAATATCGATTATTCATTTAGATGTTGCTTGTTTCCATAAGATTTATGACTTATGGGTGCCATTATTCATAAAGTGTATTGATTCTGCTTCATTAAATATTAATGTGGGGAAGCAATGGATTATGCAACAGGACATTTGTGCATTGGGCATACCCAAAGTGGAGCGGCTCCATTAAAGCATATGCTGCCATTATATACTGCTTCTTAACTGTTTAATTCTTCTTCTTTTATCCTAAGGGAAAACAGTACTGAGGTGATTGACAAGCTTTATGATAGAAGTAATTACGAGGTATTTTCTCTCTGCTAAATTAATACAATGATTAATGACATTCCAAGACAACAGTACATGCATTTCCCTACAGAGAAATGGAATTTAATCACACTACTTTTTAATCTGTAATTCTCCTCTTGCCAACCAATCAAAATATAAAATCGTACAAGGAAAAAAGGCATAGAAAACTAGTTGACATAAATTGAGTGAACCCATCCAGTCGGTATGTCCATGACTATATATTTCTAGGCTAAAATGTAGAAATAATATTCTGAACAGAGTCATGGACTCACAACCTGTTAAAACTGAGAAAAAAATAACAATGCTGCAGAAAACACAACAATAACTTAAAAACAGTGATTGCTCCACACAAATCAGGATGAGTGCCATTCCTAAATTACAGTGGTTTGCGTAATACAGAAAGAGAAAAATGGGATGATCGCATGCGCGTGCATGTGTGTGTGTGTGTGTGTGTGTGTGTGTGTGTGTGTGTGTGCGTGTGTGTGTGCAACTTCAACATAAATGCAAATTTCCTGCAAATGTTAAGGTGAAAGTAATCTCCCATGCTGTTTTCCTTAGTATAGTGAAATGTATAGGGTAGGAGACAACTATTATTCCAATACAAAGATGTTATGGACGTACGTAAAATGGGCTGGAGGATGATGCAAACAATGGATTATTTATCATGATCGTGTTATAAAGAGAATGATACAGAAGCAATAAAAGATGAAGTTTATGTTGGGGTTTAAACTATCAGATGTGATGGATTGTATATGGCTTGGCTGAAAATTGTTGGGAGTTGTATGAAATGATATTTATTTCTTTATCTATATAGGTATTTATTTGTATTTATATGCAAGGTAGGTTGTTTGGTGAGAGCACCACTCTCAGTTAATAATTTTGCTATGTGACTGAAGAAAAACATAATGTGAATAAATGATGCTACAATGTGGCATTTTCAGCATTTGGAAACCTATATTACATTTGAAAGTGGAAAAGTAAACATAGCACTGAGAGTTCAGCATGCATGGGACATTGTGGATGCTACACTATGAATGTACTTACTCTCTTTTATTTGGTATTGGGAACATACACTTAAGATGGAAAGGAAGACAGAGCTAAAAGAAATTATTGTACTGCAGTGCAAATACTGTAACATTTTAAAAATACTAGTGATTCGTGAGTATCCTTAACACAAACTGAAAAGTGTCTGGCTGTGATGACATTGCATTTATAACTATAAATAGGGTTAAGACTTGCACACTGTAACAGGGGTAATGGTAAACTATGGCTTGGGAGTTAGGTTGTATGAATAGTCTGTAAGCTTATCTAATCATTCTATACTGGGCTATAGGACAAAGGATAGACATTGTTGTTATCTATGAAAATATGGGATCAATCAGGGTACAACTAGGAAGGGTTCTGGGAACTTTTATCTTCATACTTAGTTTTATAGTTTCACAGAAAGTCATCAAAAACACATTCCTCATAATATTATAATAGCAACTTCTGGAAATAACGTAGTTATTATTGATGTTTTAGATGCCCAGATGGACACAACAGTTTGAATATTGCTAAGAAATTTGTTCAACAGAAATAGAATTTACTATGTGAAGAATATAACCATTCTACCACATATGCTAGTACAGATCATATATTTGCAACCTTGAGATATAGTATTCTGAAAATAGGAACATATTTTCAAGCCTGATATGGTCCCTAACAGGTAATCATCTCTACCCATAAAGATATTTCATAATTTTAACCTTATTAGGTGGCAGTTTATACTATATAATTGTTATTTCCTTAACTTTAACTGTTTGCTATTTTTCTTGGTACTGCTATGAGCTTAGAAAACTTTCCTTTAACTGACTCTAAAGGATTAACATATTTTAAGATATTTGCAACTGAAGAAGCATTATCGGGAAAGCTTATGTTTTTAGCAATATATTTTAATAAAGTGTTTTTGTGGTGCTTAACAAAAGCTTGTTAAGCACCATTCTGACATTAAAAAGTTGTTTAAGAAATGTGTTTTAATTCTAATTGTATAACATATCACAGTGTTCCATATACTACAATGATTTTGTAATTATTAGTAAAAATAATGGGATAAAGACTCGCCACATATTCATCTCATAAAAACCACCACTGCACAACCCTAAAGACACCTAAATTGGCTAGAACTCCCAAGTCAGCTAACCTGCTCCCAGTTCATGACTGCCCACACATTACTACCATGCAGCAGCAACAGAACACTATAGTCCAATAACAACCCACTCCTAGCTGTAAGTAACTCAAAAAACTCTGCTGGAAACTCATTGTATTCTCACTGTGTCTCAAAACTGTGTATACCCATCCCACTAAAGTTAAACTTATGAGGCAAGCTGTTTATTCTTAGCCAGTTGTTAAAATATTTAGCATTAACAAAACTGTAACCAGACATTGTTAAAGATGGCAACATTTTACTAAACACTACAGCAAGGATTCATACCTGAGTTTCAGGTAGGTGCATACTAAGGATATTCTGGAGTTTTCACACAGCAGCTCACAGGTACACAGATAATTTAATCTGAATTATGTTTGTATTTCATCTTCCTTCACATTGCCACCAATCAGCACTTTGCAGTGATTTGTTTGTGTATCATCAGCAGCTCATATTTCTTGAATGACCTTTTCCGGAAAACATTGCTAAGGAATACGTTGAATCTTTTATATGCTTTAGTGGGGTTTATATAAAGTCATTCGCAACTTCATATTTGCGTATAGGCTTATAAGTTATAATAGTTGTGATTAAAGTTTACAGAATTTCAACAACACTCAGTGCTTTGATGCCTGATAGACATGAACCAATTGTCATGACCTTTCTTATATCACAGATGAATCACCTAAGTGATTTTATTCCTCACTTTCTGTTGTACAACATCATGGTTAAATTGCATTAAATCTTGTTTCTCTGCAGTAAACTACTTCCTCCATGGTTACATGTCACAAGTGTTATTAGTACCAGTAACATCTGTTTGACTTGTGCTGTGATATATAAATGTACAAGGCATATAGGACTGATTTGAAATTTTAGAAAGTTAAACATTTAATATACAGGGTTTATGTGTAGGTGAGAAATTGTCAATATAAGTCAAATCTAATTCCTTTTCCTTTCTAGTTTCTATTGTCATCTTCAGTATTGTCAAAATACTGAGGTTTTGAATGATGAAAAATGTTCTTCTTTGTTTAACATTTTATTGCATATAGCTGAATCAACTGTAGAGTTAAGTCTTTGTACCCATGCAGTTAAGTGCATCTGATTATTTATAATACCAACCAAAAAGTATAAAATTGGGAGCTAGGGTATCAGTGAACTAATATGCATCATTCATATCTTGCCTAAAGCCCTCTTTATCATATCCAAGTTATGCTACCATGACATTATCTCCCTTATTATCCTCCCTTCCACAGTCCTGTTGAGACCATATTTCTGTAGTGGTGAGCTAACCCTTTTACATTTCCTTAACTTTATGCATAACTTTATTTGTATTAATTTGATTTGAAACATTCAGCATAGTATTTCCTTTATTTTTATTGTTTTTAATGCATCCTAGTTTCCCCCTACATTAGCCTTTTCTCTGTACTAACTAAAACTGAAATATACTCCCCATCAGGGTAATATCTTTTTTATTTATGAATTCTTATCAAATAAAAAACAGTCCCCAGATCTAAGTGAAAAGTATTCATGAGTTCTAAGTAGTTTGTGAAAATAACTTCCCCTTGTGGTTCATCGTAGATAAATTGTGCTTGACAGAATCATATTTTATCCATTATTTAACAAATTGTTAGGCTGTTTGTGCTGCTATAGTCAATAAACATGTGAATACAGTCATTCTGTCTGTCTTTCTTTGCAAAATTCAAATTAAATCCTACAACTTAACACAGATTAGACATGTATCGGACCTAGCCCCACTATGTACAAGATAAAGTTCATAGCTATAACACTTAATGAGGAATTTGATTTTAATAGGTCTTCATAGGCAAAATAATTAAAATCATCCATTTCCTGACTGCAGTGTTTTTTAATGTTTTATTAAATCTGTTGATATTAATATAATCAATAGTTAAGGCATTTTTATATAGGAAATGTAGGAAATAATATATCCATGTCATATGGATAAGAAATTATGTAGAAATTAATATTCTACAACTACAAGATTTTATATCAAATGTGTAATCATGAAATAAAAGTACTAATATTACCAGAGCTTTTGACCTTCATAACCTAACCCCCTATACCACATAGGTCTTTGGACAACCACCTGTTGCCCATGTCATAGTTCAATGTCTTCATGTTGGAGTCTATGACAATGGATTGAATAGTAAAAAGATTGAATGAAAATACCGTTCATAGAAATCTGTTTTCTGAGATCACGGTACAGTGAAAATTGGAAAATATGCCCTTTCCTCACTATAGTATGATTTCAAAGTTGGTATATATATATATATATATATATATATATATATATATATATATATATATATATATATATATATATATATATATATAGTGGTTCCTATTATGAGATTGCAGATGCAGTTTGTTGAATGTGTCTTGATCAAACCGAATAGAGCGAAAAGGCAAAATAGCAAAGTGGCTTTTCAGCAAATTTTTTCCCTGGGAAAGAATTTCCTTGGCTGCTTTCGTAACTTTGCCATTTTTGGCAATGTAGTGCGATCTTGGAGTTGGTATATTTAAGTGTGAAGGGGGTGAAGTCCCCCACGTTATGTAATGTTTTAAAGTTTTTTTTTTTTTTTTAATTTTGGAACAGCGATTTTTTTTCCATTGGAAAAAATTGCTGTTCTGAGGTTTCAACATTGTAAGCTTTTGCTTACATGGAGTTGATTAATTATCGTTCGCTTTTGTAAGCATGCAATAATATAATATAGACCCTATATATTGTGGGGGGTGTGGGGGCACAGCCCCCAACAAAACAGATTTCTATGAATGGCATTTTTGTTCTTACAGCCATTCTATCTTTTACTATTTAATCGATTGTCATAGACCCTTCATGTTGCACGCTGACACATGTCCACTTGTGCTGGTAACATCTCATACTTTCATCTAATTAATATCTGTCTGCTGCAGGAGGTAATTAAAATGAAGATGAAACAATATTGTGGCAAGTAAAATACAATATCTGCAGCTCAGTAGTCTATCTAAAAATAAACACCCGCATATGCTATAAGGTGGGGGGAAAAATTTGACCCTGTAAGTCTCCCAGTTCAACTAGAATGCCATGACTAGTGGAACACAAAACTGTCAGCTGAATGGTCTCTGCAAACAAATACAAGAAAGGCTCCATTCACTCTAGGGGATGCTTAAATAAAGCACAATTCAGACAAGATAATAACATGCTTACTGATTCACTAGTGAGAAAATTAAAAGCCTTAGCACTTGTTTAAAGAAAATGTAATAAAAATAAAATGCACAACGTTTGCAGGGGAATTACCTCACTTAAATGAGTACAGTTTACCTTCAGT
This sequence comes from Protopterus annectens, assembly GCF_019279795.1. NCBI lineage: Eukaryota > Metazoa > Chordata > Ceratodontiformes > Protopteridae > Protopterus > Protopterus annectens. The sequence continues at coordinate 204,868,223 of NC_056729.1, forward strand.
TACAATACCACTGACATTTTTTTAAATAATGCATTCAAAAAAGAACATCCCTTCACAACACCCGGAAAAAAAACTTCACTTATACTAGACTTTATAAGTCTTGAATTATAACTTTACTCTCAAGTGAAACACACAATCTATAGCTCATTAAACCTTGACAGCATGAGCTACTTTTCTTCTGCATGACACAGCTTATACATTGACCTATGTGGTACACTAATCCCAAACCTCTCCCATCTCCATCTTCCCTTCCATCCTTCAGTCACAGTTCTGCATTATAATCAAACCTCCCCCAGTCATCCCCTGAAAAATGTAGCCACATTAATGCACAGAACGTACAGCGAAACAGAATTCATAGAGGCATAGGTTTGTAAGCACAAGACAATACAGCCTAGTCATCAGTGAAACATGGCTAAAAGCAACAGTCTATCCATCAGCATAGCTTACTCAACAACTTCATAGGTTTCTGAGCAAGAAATCCAACCTCAGGCAGACAGAAGGTGTTACAATGGAAATCAAAAAACATTTGAAACTAAAATCTCAATTAATAGTGCACTATAAACACAGGGTAGAAAATGACCCCAAGTGATTCTTAATCTCCATGCTGCTTATCAAAAGCATCAAATTACTCATATGCAAGACATATACCTCCTTTTTTCTACCAGGACATTAGGCAACACAGTAAAAGACATCATAAACTGGACTAATAACCAAAATATATTCATTCATTGAGAATTTAATGTCGAGTTCCTCTTAGGAAAAAAAATCTCATTTTGGTACTTCCTTACTTAATACTACATATACAAATTGGTTAATTCTCCCACTAGATCTAACAACCTCCCTGGTAAACATACACAACTTTACCTGCTTATTACTAACATCACCAATAGGATGCATAACCTGAAATGCCTTTGAAACTCATCAAGTGACCACTCACCAATTGTAGGCATATTATTCTTCAAAACTCCTGCACCACCAACAACAATTCCATGTATCAGTTCAATTTCAGAAACCATCAAAGAGCACAGTTGTAGCTGGTCTGCACAACATAAATTAATCCTTTCTTTTGTTTTCATTTTCTGACCCCGCCCATATCTCCTTAACCCCATATGAAAATCTATCTTTGACCACCATTTACCCTTGTGAAAAACACCAGTTAGAGGTAACTTGATGTTCATTGGTAATACGTCAAAAATATTAAGAAAAAGAAGAGCAAGGTACAGAATGTCTGAAAATTAAGCAATAATCTTTTTATGAGAACAACTTTATTACTTTATAAATAAAAGTAAAAATAAGCATGGAATTAAAAAAGGTAAAGCATACTACTAATGCTCTAAACTCCTCTTTTGAGCAGCACAACCTAAATAATTCTAGACGTTAATAAAATATACTGCATACTTTTAACATTCTAAATCAACATCCTCAAATCTTACTATAGGTTTAGTACAACTGAAGAAATTTCACAAGTATCATCAGCACTCTTGTACTTCCAAGAGTAGCCATTCCACAAATCATTCCCCAACAACCAGGTCTAGTAACCTTCTCTGTTCAATAACAGTAAACCTCTCACTTCATCACCCTTTTTACCTACTACCATCTATACTCTCACCTTCTAATTTAGAGAACTTACAGATTTCAGCAAGTGCCAAAGAAAAACATAACAAAAACTATTTAAGGAGCTAACCAGAATATCCTCAGCATTTGTGCACCCCTCTAAAACTCCAGCTCATATCTATAATGTACCAAATACTACTGACATTATTTCATTTCATTATTATTGACATAATTCAAACACTAACACATAATTTCCATCCCTAAAGAATCATCAGCCTCCTCACCCTTGCACTTCCATTGTATTTCCATTAATTATCCTTTCACAAATGTTTTTGAGAAACCATGTAACAATCATCTTTTGGAGCACCTTAAAAATACTGACTACCACAGACAACCAACAAGGCTTAGAAAGTGGATATAACACTTTAACAACTATATGCACGATAACTCATCTGTCAGAGTGATATTTATAGGTTTCAACAGGACATTTTGAAATGTGAACCATTAAACTATTCTTAACATGCTACAGTTATTTAACTTAAAAATCAGTGGCACTTCCTTGTTTTCTGACCACCTGAACCACAGAACCTTCAAAGTCCAATCTAGTAACAAAGACCTCAGAATCTTCCTTCACTGGTAGCATTGACTAGGGGTCATTCCTTATGTCCATTATATTCTCCGTGTTTATAAATTACATAAACTCAGCCATACTCTGTTTCAAGACTACTGTTTATGCTGGCAATATTATCCTTAACAGTATGGCACCACCCATGCCCACTGTGCAAAAGTTCTTACAAAAGGACTTTTAACACACCAAACCAGTGGCTAAAAAAATATTCAGTATGCAATATATTGTTTCTCAATGACCCTTAGCATTATTTCATACAATAAATCTCCTCTATCTATAGTTCAAAAGTCCAAATATTGAGAGTTTGCACTGGATCTAACTCTCTCTGTCCACTGTTATAAAGAAACCACTGTAACAAAAATGGTCATCGCCCAACATATGGCCGGTTATTCTGTATCTAACCATCTCATCCCTGATGCAAGAAAATTGTCTAAAAATGTATTTATTTTTAAACTGGTATACACTGTCCCTATGGTTTTTCTTCCACTCATTTCATAATGCTCAATTGATTCAGACCAGCAGTAATGGTATATGTAGATTCCGTAACCTCTCGACAAAACAGGAACCTTTCTGTGTCGCACTGCAAAAGACTAGTTGTCCTCCAACCCCAACATAATCCATAGTGCTACAGTCTATAGTTTCCTAAAGATTACAAGTCCTTTAAAAGAAATGTAGTTTGGGCAAAAACAATTTTTTCCAGAGACATCGCTTGGGATGGGAGAGATAGTAAGCATGTGGTAATCAGGTATTTGGAAAGGGAGTTAGTTTTGGGTGATGGGAGAGTAAGGGTTAATTATTAGGAAGGTGGGTTGAGGAAGGAGGAAGTAAGGTAATGGGTAAGGAGAAGTCAGTTTGTTTTTGTGCAGTGACTGGCAGTTAGAGGACTCAGATTCTGGCATGTGCTTGCGGTTAGCCCCTATCCTCCCTGCCCTTTGCTCAGGCTATATTGTTTTAAAGGTTTGGATTATGTTAGATTGTGAGTGTACACATGCAGAGAAGAAGGGTTTTGATAAACCCCTCCTCTGTTCCCCTTCCAGTTTATTTCTGTTTGGGTTGGTATAAAGTGCCTGCTTGGTTATGGAAGTGAGCAGTATCACCCTGCTTCTAACAGGTGGTTGAGATTAAGTGAGCAGTTTGATTTATCCCTGCATTACATCAATAGTAGGGAGAATGTCAGCAAGTAATGCTGTCTACTGTAATTTGTCATGTTGGAATTTATGACATTTGACTCTATTGATTTAATAATATGTTTTGTCTATGAATAAATGGTCGGCTTATCCTAAATGGTGTGGTTATTGCATGCATGGTGGATCTGGACAAAATTTATTTTCTGCCATAATCCAATATAAATTGGCCTCAAACTTCTCTCACTTTTGGAGTCCTTATTCTTTGCAGAAATGAAGGCATACTTGACACTTTGTAAATATATAAATTCTGCAGTGGAGGATCACACATAACAGAATAACTCCTTCATTGTACCTACTTTCTTACCCTATTTACTTTTTTCTCTCTCTCTCTCTCTCAGTTACAATTGGCAGTGCATCGCAGTAATCATCTATATGTGAAATGAGCTGTACTCACTCTAGCAGTATATAAAGAGGAGTACCTTTTTACGCATCATTATAGCAAGCACTCACAATGCTGTTACTTTTGTAGTTAACTCTGCAATTGTATTTGTGCACTTGGGCTATGTAAAAAAATAGCCAACGGGCCAGTTTAGCCAACTGCTTAAGACATAGCAAACAAAATAAATATAAATAAAATAATGCGGTACTATATTTTTATTTCTGAAGAAATCTTTCAAGAATAAGGAGATGATAATGCCCACTTCAGCTCGTTCACAGAGTCCCACTGGATGAACTAATCTAAAACCGCACCTTTGTACAATGGATTAAGAATTTTTTTAAACCTAATTGATGATTGTATAAGTTAAGAGAATTAAAGTGCGTATCAAACTTGATTTTGTTTGTTTGCTTGCTTGTTTGCTATTGTCAATGAATCTGATTTTGGAATATCTAAGTGGAAACTGCATTTTTTTTTTCTGCTGAACTAACAGCTTTTTAGCCAGGTTTTAGAGGTCATCTTGGAAATTATGGTAGTTATTCTTGTGAGACAAGGTTAAAGGCTGCCTGTTTGTAAGTGTCTGAACACCACTCTCTGTCTCTTAGAGTTGTCTGATGGGTGTTTTCCTTATTTCTTTTATTCTCTGTAAGTGCTAATTATAGCCTGACCAGCTGCATCATAAATGAAGCTGAATAGTAGGTAAGTGAAACTATTTTATTTTTTCCCTTAAATCAGTACTCCAACCGGTCAATTGTTCCTCTGGTTATAGTTGCTTAGCTGAGTAGAGAATAACATTAGCCAATACTTAACTTCCGCTGGATTCTCTAATTTGTTTCCTGCTGTTTTAATAACATCAAAGCACTACAATTTGCTCTGTCGTACCATTGTTACATGCAAACAGCACTTCCTCTAAGTTAGCTACAATGCTGTGTATCATTCTCTAGAAACCATTAATAATATTCTGATAAATAGCATGACTCCTTCCTCATCCCCTCACCTTAGAGTCTTTGTGCACTTAGTCAATTAATACTTAAGGCACTGGGCAATGTGAAGGCCTACTGACAGTTTTCTATTATTTTGTATCCTGAAGCTGTGGAGTATCTCTCTTATGCTCAGGATCTTGAACTCCAACAAAAAGGTGCTGAATGTGATAGGTTTAAATACCTAGCTAATATTGAGACACTATCATGAACAGCAAGAATATGCAATGGACAAGTATATACCTGTAATGTTATATATTTGTTAACCAGGTAAGTCCAATGGTGCAAGTGCCTTTTTCAGGGGTGATCAGAAGCACTATCTAGTTAAATGACTTGATCAAAGTCACATGGTAGGAAAAAGGAGGTGAAGGAATAATACCCTGTACCCGATATACTGAAAACAGCTTACTAAGAGCTCAGAGCTTTAATTATCTGTGTTAGCTGCCAGACTACATCCGGTGGTCTGAAAGTCTGAATCCGTCAAGTATTATGTAAGGTGTGCAATGAAACTATGGTAGTTAGAATATAGCTACATTCTCATCTCATTTCCTACCACATTTTCAAACAGACCACACTAAAATGCATTAAATGGATGCCATAAAACACCTTGACTAAGCTTCCTTGATCTTGTATGAACACATACTTGCAATAAGTCAATAACAACAATGTTGCTCGTAACTAAGTGATACTAAGCTTCTTTGTGACTGGCGAATTACTTGACAAATCATCATACTTGAAAAACCTCAGAGGTTCCTACCTAGAATGATCTCTGACCTTAAAAAACTTACTTTCCACAAATGACTGGATGCTCTTTTGCTATACTCTGTGACTTATAGGCTCCTATGCCTTGTTTTCATTGAAATTAGAAACTCAGTTCGGTCTTCAACCACTATTATACCAAGTCAAGCAGCTTAGCTAACATTAGAACCAGATACCTGAACTTTTCTGAAAAGATAAAAAGAATGTAGAGAAGCTAGATTAGTCACCCAGTGACTCATCCATCTCTGGAATAAACTTCATTTGTGGGTTTAGCAATGTGATTCAATACCTTCCTACAGATATAACCTAAATTTATATGCAATGAGTGATCTTAAATGTACTCCAGGACTAATTCGCCTCTCCCCTTTGAGAAAGGAAGCAAAGCCTGAGGGTAGGTTTTGTTAAGGTGTACTTTGCTATTAGACTAAAATAGACTTGAAACTGCTATGAATACTATAAGCCGTATGAGTGTATTAATTCTGCAGAGTATAAAAAAGTCACATTCCTGTTACTTACCAAAAATGAATGGAGATAGAGTATAAGGAAAAATGTGAAAAGAACAGAGGATTTTTAGTATCTCGTGAAATACTAGGTCACTGCAGAGTGAGAATGACATTTAAATACAAAACATACTGTATACAGGACAAAGAAGCCAGTGAAAGGATTTGAGGACAAGTGAAAGGTGATAGCGTGTATCTTATCATAACAGATAATTTGCAGATATTTTAAGGGAATAACAAAGGAAGAAGGAGGCTAGGTATTCAGGAGATGTATTTGGACAGTGCTTGATGCAATAAACAAATGTATCATTATAAAAGCAGGCTTTAATCATTAGAAGAAAACTTCCTACCAGATGGTAAAAAAGACAGCATATCAGTGTGAAGGCTTTATGAATTTAATAGAGGCTGGACTCTGCCCTTCTGAGCTGGGAATTTTCTGGTTAAAGGTTTATAGTGCCTGAATATTTGAACTGTATCTTACTGAAATTGGTTCACCTTGTTTGCTCTAGCATAGACTAGATCCAGGCCTACTGAATCTAGCTTTGTTTATATACTTGTTGTTTGTTTGCTTGTTATTTCCCTGGAAGCTAATTCACCTAATACGCAACTTCTCAGCGCTTCTGTGGATCACTAGTGATATCTGCATTGCTTACTGTACTTATTTCCTTGTTTCACTTGAAAGAAAGTTACTGTTTGTCGTTTTGCATTTAGTTACTTGTATCACATTGCACTCAAGTTACCTGGCACTTGCTCACTAAAGCAATTATATAAGTCAGCACTAAAAATTAAAAGCACTACACCCTCACTCCCCACTGGCCCTTGTTTTCAATTAAGGATTTCCCAATATTATTCTAGCATGTCCAAAGGTCAGTTGTCAATCTCCTCTCTGGTCCAGCTGGTGAATCTGGGAATCTTGAGGCAATGTTATAACTGCCTCATGTACACAGACAACCCTCTCCTCCTCCCACATAACACAAATACTTGAGAGATGCAGCTATTTAGCCAAACTGGAGGCTGAGCTCTCTCAACTCAGGACTGGCAAGACCAGACAGGAGGAGAAGGCAACTACACACACCACAAAACCAGCCTCACATAATGCTACCACTCCACTGAATCAAACACATAAACACACAAAGACATACTGGAGGCTCTGAGTAAAAATTTACCTAAACAGCAGAGGCCTCCAAAGCAGACACCCAAACAACTGCTACCTCAAGACACCCCACAAGCAACACATAAACCACAAAAGCAGTGTGCAAAGCAGTCACAGCCCTTAAGGCCAAATACAACACCAAACATACTTGTCATAGGTGACTCCATAGTCAGACACACTGACGTCCCACTCACCAGGCTGAACAAGGAGAGGGTCACAGTAAGCTGCCTATCGGGCGCTAGAATCCGCCACATAACACAAGCACACTGGTCACTCCACAGCAAGTACAAATATGACACAGTCATTGTCCATGCTGGTGTGAACGACCTGAGACGTACCTCCCTGGACTGCATGAAAAGAGACATAGAGGAGCTCTCTGATTATGTAGCCCAGGCAGGTATGACCCTAACCCTGAGCAGTATCCTTCCTTCACCAAGAATGATGCCACAATATAGAGACAAGATGATCAGCTTTAACAATTGGCTTAATGTCTGGTGTCATTCAAAGGGGATCCAGTGTCTGTCTGCCTGGGATGACATGCTTGACAAGCCACGCTGCTTCGCAAGGGACGGCTTGCACCTGTCACCCTGGGATTCCGGATATTGGCTAAGGCTCTTGCCACCCCTATAGTGCCTTGTTTAGGCAAGGCTCAAATTCTAAACCTACCACCCTAGAAAACAAAAATGGGAAGAAATTGAGGGTAATGATGCTCAATGCCAGAAGTCTAAATCTCAAAATGCACGCACTCGAGGCCCTTCTCAGTATGGAGAACATCGATGTCTGTGCTGTAACTGAAACCTGGTTCAAGGCTCCTGAGAGCACCCGGCACTATTAGGTTTTACCTCATATCATGCGTTCCGGCCCCAAAACCCGGACCACTCCACAAAAGGAGGGGGTGTATCCATATTCATAAAGGATACTCACACCTCCAGGTTGGTGGCAAAGCATGAAGCTTCGGAAACCATCCAGGTGCAACTAACAATAGGCAAAACTGCTCTACAAATTGTAGCATGCTACAGGCCACCCTCTCAAACTCAGGAACCCCACACAGCCTTCCTGAAGACACTGGAGGGTATAAATGTATCTCCAAACACCATCATATTGGGTGACTTCAACTACCCGAATATAGACTGGGAACATTACTCAAGCCCTAACTTTCTAGCCCAACGGTTCCTGGAGTTCATAAATTCAAATGCCATGGAACAGCTAGTCACTGTTCCCACGAGAGGAGAAAATATACTAGATCTCATTGTCACAAACATGGGGACAAAATGCTCCACACCGAAGTATATCCCTCATTGGTGAGATCTGATCATAAACTAATCTCACTGGAAATCCACATCCCGCCCCACCCCAAACAAAAGACCATAGTGAAGAACTTCTCTAAAGCAAACTTCACACTACTCAAGACTGGTGTGGTATCCTTCAAGGCCCCTGAGTCAGAGGAAACCACAACCCAAGCTGGAAGCCCTTACAAATGCCTTCTATGAACACCTCCAGGACTGCATGGATCAGGCAATCCCAAATAAAACCAAGACTCTTTCCACAAAGGGCAAACGTCCACTCTGGTGGACCCCAGCCATTAACAAACTTTACAATAAGAGGAGAAAGCTATTACATGATAGAACAAAATCCATAAAACCGAAGTCACCCCTGATCATTATTAGTAAAAAAATACGAGCACTCATAAAATCAACTAAGGCCAATTTTGAGAGAAAAATTGCCATGGATTCAAAGGACAATCATAAGGCCTTTTTCAGCTATGTTAGGAACCTGGGTGGAAACTCACAGATATGCTCAGAATTAGTCCAAAATGATACAAAAATCACTGAACCCACAGACATTGCCAACATACTGGCAGACAGGTTCAGTGCAAACTTCACCCCTCTCCCCTAAAGGAGAGATAACTATCCCAGCCGAGTGTAGCCTCCCGGACATCTCAAATGCGAGGTGAAAGCTGCTCTCTCTAAAGCTAAAAACACAGCATCAATGGGACCGGATGGTGTCCCCGGCTGTGTGCTACACGAGCTAAATGAGGAATTAAACCCGCACATAAGGCAGCTGTTTAATCTCAGCCTTACCACAGGATACGTGCCCAAGGAGTGGCGTGACGGCAACTGTGGTCCCACTCCACAAAGGTGGCCTCACGGACCCTGGTAATTACCGCCCCATAAGCTTAACAAGTCTAGTCTGCAAAGCTATGGAGAGGATCATAATGGAGCTCATAAACAAAGATATAGGGGACTTGCAGACATTGGACCCGACCCAGTTTGGCTTTGTCAAGGGAAGATCATGCCTTTTGAACTTGGCCGACTTCTTCGAAATAGTCACCAAGGCCATTGATGAGGGAAAGGCAGTCCATACAGCCTACCTTGACCTTGCAAAGGCTTTCGACACAATACCCCACTCGGGTATTGTAGAAAAACTTACCAGCTTAAATGTAAACCCATATGTCACAAGATGGGTTGCAAACTGGCTTAAGGACAGAACCCACAGGGTTAGAGTTGCTGGCGCTGTGTCAGACTCCAAGCCGGTCACAAGTGGTGTCCCACAGGGCTCGGTCCTTGGCCCCTATTGTTTGGCATCTACTTCTCAGAAGTACAGGCCAACATGGGAGGACTTTGGCTGACAAAGTTTGCAGATGACTGCAAACTGGGCCATAGTGGAAAGTGCATCGGACACTGATATCCTTCAGAAGGGACTCACGGAAACAGATAGCTGGTGCCAGAGCCATGGCCTGAAGTTAAACGCCAAAAATGTATAGTCATACCCTTCGGGAAAAACAAGGTAACCCCAAGCTACCATATAGGTGGCAATCCACTAAGCACAGAAGAGGTTATCAGGGACCTGGGGACCCAGGTTGACAGTGGCCTTTCTTTGACACTCACATTGCTAAAGTGGTTAGAAAGACCTTCTACATTGCCCACCTGATCATGAAGGGATTCACATCCAGATCTAGTGAGGTCATTGTTCCCTGTACTCTTCACTTATCAGACCAATGATCGAGTACAATGCCCCATTCGGGATGTATCTCACCCGACATCTGCAGCAATTGGAGAGACCCCAAAAGTTCCTCACCAAAAGGATAAAGGACTCCAAAATCTGTCATATGCTGCCAGATTGAAGAAACTCCAGCTCTATTCAGTCGCATACCATCTGCTCAGAGGTGACATGTGCCTGACATACAAGGCCATGTCCAACCCGGAATTAATGGACATGCTCCACCTCAAAAAATCCAAATCCACCAAAACCACTAGAGCAAGCGACTTAAACCTTAGCACGGATATAAATAGGACGTGCTGGAGGGATAGATTTATCACTCAGAGACTCCCTATGCTGTGGAATAAAATCCCGGTCCATGTGAGGCAGAGCACCTCGCTGACTCTGTTCAAGAGAAATCTAGACCTGTGGATGGGAGATCATAGGTTTACCCCGGGAATCATCTCTGGGTCACTGCTGGACAGAGGCACAACAAACTAATGGGCACAGTATTTTTTCATATAAGGGGTGGCGTAAGCCACAATAATTTGGGCTAGGCTTATAAATGCCTTAGGGCAGATAGCCTAGTATAAACCTATGAACCTATGAACCTATATCCATTGGATTCAAAAAATATTCCTATAGATACACAATAAATTTTTCTTCACAATACTTGCTCACAAATAAATACTTCCAATTGTTTCTCCTTTTATGCATCTTGCAGTCTGCTCTCCATGCTTAATACAACCATCTCTGAAGTTGCTGTTTATTGGTTGGAATGGAAACCTGTCCAGATTCATGCCTCCACTGTGGAAGGTTTGAAAAATTGTCTCTTTCAGGGTTAAGCAAAGGCATCCATCTGTGATGAAGGTATACAGCTCCTTGTGCATAAACTTTGAATAGCTTAGTGATATCATTTTGGATAATAAGTAAGTAAATAAGTAAGCAAAGATGGATTAACTGCAGCCTTGCTGCTTTTTTTCTTTTTCTTTTTGTAATAGAAATGGAAATGTACAAGCTGCAATGAAATAGCCACAAGATTTGCAATTCAGAGAGCAGGTAGGCATTAATAGAAGAACACAGTAAGGCATTCAGAATGCTATCATCTGTTAGATGTCCCTGATATCTAATGGGCAGAGTGTCTCAGTCATTACAGCAAGGATGCTGACTGCCTCTTTCAGATATCTTACTCGACTCTTAAAGAGAAAATATTACTACTTGTCCTCCATATTCCTAATGGCCACTCATCCTTTGAGTTTCTTAAAAAAATAAACCAATCAAATAAACTAAGTAGATGATGAAATGAACTTTGATATGGAGACCATGGAAAATGGTCAATAAAGATTCAAGGGTACAGTGCTTTATTTATAGGGGTTGTGAGCTACCAAGGAAGATGGCTCCATGTAAATGAAGGTGAATTTGATATATTGCTTTAGGAAGAAATTATAAAATGACTTACCAAGTGTTATACTCCATTACTAGGTTAGTTTGCCTCTATTTTGCATTACACATGCTTGCTTTCAAATGGAGAAAGTTGTTTTCTGAAAAAGTGGTACAAATCAGGCAAGTTGATTCATCATACTAAGGAATTCCCTATGCATATGGTGGCAGGTCCCTTGCTAAATTTGCCGATCAATATTTCCAGAGTCACTAGCAGAACTTATGCTTATGGATACTGTACTGCAATGTTGTTTCATTTAACAGATATTTTACCTGAAAGAAACAACAATAAACAGACAAATACCATGGGTAGATATATTATAAAATGAAATAGAAAGTTAAATGATGAAAGGATTTAAAAAAAAAAACATTAAGGAGCACATCAGTCATTCTTTCAGCTACCTCATAGTTTATTCTCTCTCTTTCTGTCTCTCTCTCCCATGGTCTAATACAGTGATTAAATAAAAAAGATGGAGAGAGTGTATTATGTTTAATCACTTGATCATATAATAGTTCACTTCAGAATTGCAAGACCCAGTTACAAAAGTCATGAAACTTAAAAAAAAACTAACACTGGTAAAAAAAAAAATCTAAAACCCGCTGTTACATCTTCAAAGCATTTTCTGCAGGACATTGTGACCCTGTACTGTCTGTGGTAGGGATGGGTGGGGCTGTACCTACCACCCCTCTTTCAGACATACACACACACACACACACACACACACACACACACACACACACACACACACATATATATGTGTGTGTGTGTGTGTGTGTGTGTGTGTGTGTGTGTGTGTGTGTGTGTGTGTATGGCTTTGAAACTGCTGCAGGTAAATCAAGATACATAAAATGCACATTGTCCATAATTGTACCTTCAGTTCTGCTATTCTTGAACATTGCAAATTTTATTCTGAGAATTTTGACATTCACCCAACCATAATATGATTTTTGACCAAGAACAGTGGATAAAGAATTGGCAAAGCATGGGAAATAAATTTTACCTTACACTATTCAAGAGTAAAGAGATAGGATCTGTCAGGATCAGCTGCTTAATCACAATTGTTTTAGAAACATGAAACTAAGATTTGCCTTGAATGAAGATGCAGCAGGAATCCTTTTCTTTAAACTCTATAAAGCTATCTTGTCTCCTACAAATTCTCTTTATGTATAGGAATATTATTCAGTGCCATTCTGTTTATTTATTTGTAAAGGGCAGTAAAGACAATTATGTTATCAGCTTACCATAACTGTAGATGTTCAGGATCAGTCATTGCTGCAATTATAACTTCAGGGAGGTGACTGTTGTAGCTGTCATCTTGTGGATAATATGTTGAGGTAATTGCTTGCCATAGAACTTGTGACAAAATCTTAAAGAAAGTGAGATCCAGTTAGAAATGTTTTGTTCAATTGCACATGCAAATTCAATGAATGTAGTATTCCTTCTCCTTATTTTTTAGCCTCAGGAATAACACTAGAAGAGAGTTGGTTAAGGTTCACTTTTTTCTCCACTTTATTCATCAGTGATGTGTTGTTGCACAAGCTAATCCTGTATATATGGAAAAACAGAAACTGCTCTTGGCATATTAAAACTTGAAATTCTGATACTCTTCTGGCTATGTTAATTGCTACTAAAAACTGCTATTCAGATGAGAAATTGTGTATGTACTGAATTTGCTTGTTTGAATTTCTTATCCAGCACAAAATTAAGGTCACAAGATGATACAGCCCTTTTCTTTGGTGATCTAAGATGTAAGACTCCATTCAAAATGTTGCATTTCCCTCCTATTGAAAAGTGGAGTTTTCATGGGCAAGCAGGAAGATATAGTCAAATGATGGACCTTAATGGATACATATGCTAAGTTTATGTTAAATATCCTTGTCACATTTTATAGACTCTGTGGTACTTCTATCTTCATAGGTATTAATTGTCTCCTTTCACACCATGGGGAACAACATCTACTGTTGCAGATACAATTTTCTTCCGCTTCATCTCCAAGACTTCCTTCTCATGTAGCACTAGTACAGGAACAACTGGTACCCACATGTTAGCAGTACTGGAGCACCTATTCTGCAGGACTGAGGATATTAATCTCTTTGTGTATCAGACTGCCCTGCCCTAGAATTATAAGTTCATATATCTGGGCAGTATCATTGGACCTTCTTTTACCATTTGGGGGAGGTGGAAGAAGTGGTGCTGACTGGCAGAATATGATTTATGAGGGCAATCTTCATTTGTACCTCCTGAGACATCTCAATTACTTTTGGCATTAGTCATTTTGGTTGTGGATACTGAAACCAACCACAGCCCAAGGTTTAGATGTGGTGTTCTGACACAAAACCATTTGATTTAACTCTCACCAGGTGAAGTAGACAGACCTCTGAATTAGGAACAAAAATGACTGATTGTTTAATTGCCTTTCTTGCAGGTCCACTGTTATCATGTTCGAGTGACCCTCTAGCTTATTTCTACTGCTTGAAGTTTCAGACTGAGTTTGGTAGCTAAATCCATACTTTTCTAGCCTATCTTGTACAACTAATAGGTCATAAGGACCAACGTCTGCCTGATGGATAACTTGTTTGTTAGGAAGTCAGTTGTCAGTGTACCTTCATGCTTGATATCATCACATAAGGGGAAAGACATTTGTGAGTGCTAGTCTAAGTTGTCCACTTACTCTTGGGTGACGTTTGCACTGACATTATTTTATGAAGAATTGCAACAAGTTTTCATCTTGATGCATTAATTTTCAACAGTTTTACATTTCCATAATGTAGCTA